>NW_024412406.1:961075-969289 GCF_014898765.1 Herpailurus yagouaroundi | reverse complement strand
GCTCAGAGCCTGGAGCCTGTTTCAGATTCTGTGTCTCCCTCTCTCTCTGCCCCTCCCCCGTTCATGCTCTGTCTCTCTCTGTCCCAAAAATAAATAAACGTTGAAAAAAAAATTAAAAAAAAATAAATAAAATAAAAAAAAATAAAGAGCAGTGAGCTGCTTTTGAATAAAGAAATTTAACCTCAATATTTCTTTAGATTGGGACAAATGTAAATAAGCATGCTATTATTTGTTTGTTTGCTTCTGTTTGTCTTTTTGATTATTCTGAACTAATGTGAGACAAAGTGAGCATACACTGAGATACAACGATTATATGAGTTCAAGTTTTCCACACTCAGCTGAAACCAGAAATGTGGAAAATCTATGAGAAATTATATATTTATTGAAGAAAAAGGATTTGGGAACAAATTTTATATCAATTGATTTTTTTCTTTAGAATTACACACAGTGCTGACATAAATGATGTCATCTCAGAAAGATGAATGGGTCCGTGGTTCCGTCTCGCACCAGCGGTAGGTTGAAACAACCTACTCAGTTCCAGGAGGGCAAGAGACTGTGTTCTGGCTGTCATTTTATTTTAAGTATCTAGTTGAAGTGTATAGTATAAGTGTGCATAATGTTTATCCAATGTTGAATGAAAGAGTAAATAAATAGGAATATAAAAGGAAGGACACTAGGATGCCTGGGTGGCTCAGTTGATTGGGCAGCCAACTTTGGCTCAGGTCATGATCTCGCGGTTTGTGAGTTCGAGCCCTGTGTTGGGCTCTGTGCTGACAACTCAGAGCCTGGAGCCCACTTCATATCCTGTGTCTCCCTCTCTCTCTGCCCCTTCCATGCTCATGCTCTGTCTGTTTCTGTCTCTCAATAATAAATAAATGTTAAAAAAAAAAAAAGAATTTTAAAAAGGAAGGAAACTAAATTCCCAGGATGTATTCATTGACAAAGCCTACGGTTCAACTAGCACCTGAGAAAGACTTGAGGGTTGTAGAGAAATGACAAGAAATGAAAGGATATGAGGCTTAGTTCATGATGATGGAACCCAGTTGATTATTAACCTTGGCTGCACCTGGGCTAATTTGAAAAAATAATGAGTTTTATTCCTCTCCTCCTGAAAATTAGACCTAAGTGGTCTAGTACGACCCAGGAATCTCTTTGAGCAACATATTTGCATATTTTCTCTTTCCAAAGCGCTTAGACCAAAGAGTGAGAAACATCAAAGTACGGTCATTCCACTAGTCAAGATCTGCTTCTAATGTTGCTTTCTCAGGTTACACAGGGATTCTCTGTCCCAGATGTAACATTTTTTTTTTAACTTTTTAAATGTTTATTCATTTTTGAGAGACAGAGAGACAGAGCACAAGCAGGGGTGGGGCAGAGAGAGAGGGAGACACAGAATCTGGAGCAGGCTCCAGGCTCTGAGCTGTCAGCACAGAGCCCGATGTGGGGCTTGAACCCACAAACCATGAGATCATGACCTGAGTTGAAGTCATTTAATGACTGAGCCACCCAGGTGTTCCTCCACCGCTGATGTAACATTTAAACTATAATATTCCATGCCAAGGAAGGAGGGAAGATGGCGGTGTAGGAGGACGCTGGGCTCACCGCGCGTCCTGCTGATCACTTAGATTCCACCTACACCTGCCTAAATAACCCAGAAAACCGCCAGAGGATTAGCAGAACGGAGTCGCCGGAGCCAAGGGCAGACGAGAGGCCCACGGAAGAGGGTAGGAAGGGCGGCGAGGCGGTGCGCGCTCCACGGACTGGCGGGAGGGAGCCGGGGCGGAGGGGCGGCTCGCCGGCCAAGCACAGCCCCCGAGTCTGGCTTGCAAGAAGCGGAGGGGACTGATGGACTGTGTTCCGACAGCAAGCGCGACTTAGCGGCTGGGAGGTCATAAGTTAACAGCTCTGCTCAGAAAGCGGGAAGGCTGGAGGACAAAGGGAAGGAAAGCTGCTGAGCCCCCGGACAACAGAGCTCAGTTTGGTGGGGAACAAAGGCGCTCGCCAGCGCCATCTTCCCCGCCCATCCCCCAGCCAAAATCCCAAAGAGAACCAGTTCCTGCCAGGGAACTTGCTCGCTCCACACAAACACCCAACTCTGCCCTTCTGCGGAGCCAAACCTCCGGCAGTGGATCTGACTCCCTCCTGCTGCCACAGGGCCCCTCCTGAAGTGGATCACCTAAGGAGAAGCAAGCTAAGCCTGCCCCTCCTGCCCCTGTGCACCTTGCCTACCCACCCCAGCTAAGACGCCAGATCCCCAGCATCACAAGCCTGGCAGTGTGCAAGTAGCCCAGACGGGCTACCCCACCCCACAGTGAATCCCGCCCCTAGGAGAGGGGAAGAGAAGGCACGCACCAGTCTGTCTGTGGCCCCAGCGGTGGGCTGGGGGCAGACATCAGGTCTGACTGCGGCTCCGCCCACCAACTCCAGTTATACACAGGAAGTGCCCTGCAGGTCCTCACCACGCCAGGGACTATCCAAAATGACCAAGCGGAAGAATTCCCCTCAGAAGAATCTCCAGGAAATAACAACAGCTAATGAGCTGATCAAAAAGGATTTAAATAATATAACAGAAAGTGAATTTAGAATAATAGTCATAAAATTAATCGCTGGGCTTGAAAACAGTATAGCTGACAGCAGAGAATCTCTTGCTACAGAGATCAAGGGACTAAGGAACAGTCACGAGGAGCTGAAAAACGCTTTAAATGAAATGCATAACAAAATGGAAACCACCACAGCTCGGATTGAAGAGGCAGAGGAGAGAATGGGTGAACTAGAAGATAAAGTTATGGAAAAAGAGGAAGCTGAGAAAAAGAGAGATAAAAAAATCCAGGAGTATGAGGGGAAAATTAGAGAACTAAGTGATACACTAAAAAGAAATAATCTACGCATAATTGGTATCCCAGAGGAGGAAGAGAGAGGGAAAGGTGCTGAAGGGGTACTTGAAGAAATCATAGCTGAGAACTTCCCTGAAGTGGGGAAGGAAAAAGGCATTGAAATCCAAGAGGCACAGAGAACTCCCTTCAGACGTCACTTGAATCGATCTTCTGCACGACATATCATAGTGAAACTGGCAAAATACAAGGATAAAGAGAAAATTCTGAAAGCAGCAAGAGATAAACGTGCCCTCACATATAAAGGGAGACCTATAAGACTCGTGACTGATCTCTCTTTTGAAACTTGGCAGGCCAGAAAGAGTTGGCACGAGATTTTCAGTGTGCTAGACAGAAAAAAATATGCAGCCGAGAATCCTTTATCCAGCAAGCCTGTCATTTAGAATAGAAGGAGAGATAAAGGTCTTCCCAAACAAACAAAAACTGAAGGAATTTGTCACCACTAAACCAGCCCTACAAGAGATCCTAAGGGGGACCCTGTGAGACAAAGTACCAGAGACATCACTACAAGCATAAAACATACAGACAGCACAATGACTCTAAACCCATATCTTTCTATAATAACACTGAATGTAAATGGATTAAATGCGCCAACCAAAAGACATAGGGTATCAGAATGGATAAAAAAACAAGACCCATCTATTTGCTGTCTACAAGAGACTCATTTTAGACCTGAGGACACCTTTAGATTGAGAGTGAGGGGATGGAGAACTATTTATCATGCTACTGGAAGCCAAAAGAAAGCTGGAGTAGCCATACTTATATCAGACAAACTAGACTTTAAATTAAAGGCTGTAACAAGAGATGAAGAAGGACATTATATAATAGTGACAGGGTCTATCCATCAGGAAGAGCTAACAATTATAAATGTCTATGCGCCGAATACCGGAGCGCCCAAATATATAAAACAATTACTCATAAACACAAGCAACCTTATTGATAAGAATGTGTCATTCAGGGCCCTTGTTTCTTTATTGACCGTGTGTCTAGATGATCTATCCATTTCTGTAAGTGGGGTGTTAAAGTCCCCTGCAATGACCACATTGGATCAGATGGACTTGACAGATCTATTTAGAACTCTGCATCCCAAAGCAACAGAATATACTTTCTTCTCGAGTGCACATGGAACATTCTCCAAGATAGATCATATACTGGGTCACAAAACAGCCCTTCATAAGTTTACAAGAATTGAAATCATACCATGCATACTTTCAGACCACAATGCTATGAAGCTTGAAATCAACCACAGAAGAAAGTCTGGAAAACCTCCAAAAGCATGGAGGTTAAAGAACACCCTACTAACGAATGAGTGGGTCAACCAGGCAATTCGAGAAGAAATTAAAAAATATATGGAAACAAACGAAAATGAAAATACAACAATCCAAACGCTTTGGGACGCAGCGAAGGCAGTCCTGAGAGGAAAATACATTGCAATCCAGGCCTATCTCAAGAAACAAGAAAAATCCCAAATACAAAATCTAACAGCACACCTAAAGGAAATAGAAGCAGAACAGCAAAGGCAGCCTAAACCCAGCAGAAGAAGAGAAATAATAAAGATCAGAGCAGAAATAAACAATATAGAATCTAAAAAAACTGTAGAGCAGATCAACGAAACCAAGAGTTGGTTTTTTGAAAAAATAAACAAAATTGACAAACCTCTAGCCAGGCTTCTCAAAAAGAAATGGGAGATGACCCAAGTAGATAAAATCATGAATGAAAATGGAATGATTACAACCAATCCCTCAGAGATACAAACAATTATCAGGGAATACTATGAAAAATTATATGCCAACAAATTGGACAACCTGGAAGAAATGGACAAATTCCTGAACACCCACACTCTTCCAAAACTCAATCAGGAGGCAATAGAAAGCTTGAACAGACCCATAACCAGCGAAGAAATTGAATCGGTTATCAAAAATCTCCCAACAAATAAGAGTCCAGGACCAGATGGCTTCCCAGGGGAGTTCTACCAGACGTTTAAAGCAGAGATAATACCTATCCTTCTCAAGCTATTCCAAGAAATAGAAAGGGAAGGAAAACTTCCAGACTCATTCTATGAAGCCAGTATTACTTTGATTCCTAAACCAGATAGAGACCCAGTAAAAAAAGAGAACTACAGGCCAATATCCCTGATGAATATGGATGCCAAAATTCTCAATAAGATACTAGCAAATTGAATTCAACGGCATATAAAAAGAATTATTCACCATGATCAAGTGGGATTCATTCCTGGGATGCAGGGCTGGTTCAACATTCGCAAATCAGTCAACGTGATACATCACATTAACAAAAAAAAAGAGAAGAACCATATGATCCTGTCAATCGATGCAGAAAAGGCCTTTGACATAATCCAGCACCCTTTCTTAATAAAAACCCTTGAGAAAGTCGGGATAGAAGGAACATACTTAAAGATCATAAAAGCCATTTATGAAAAGCCCACAGCTAACATCATCCTCAACGGGGAAAAACTGAGAGCTTTTTCCCTGAGATCAGGAACACGACAGGGATGTCCACTCTCACCGCTGTTGTTTAACATAGTGCTGGAAGTTCTAGCATCAGCAATCAGACAACAAAAGGAAATCAAAGGCATCCAAATTGGCAAAGATGAAGTCAAGCTTTCGCTTTTTGCAGATGATATGATATTATACATGGAAAATCCAATAGACTCCACCAAAAGTCTGCTAGAACTGATACATGAATTCAGCAAAGTTGCAGGATACAAAATCAATGTACAGAAATCAGTTGCATTCTTATACACTAACAATGAAGCAACAGAAAGACAAATAAGGAAACTGATCCCATTCACAATTGCACCAAGAAGCATAAAATACCTAGGAATAAATCTAACCAAAGATGTAAAGGATCTGTATGCTGAAAACTATAGAAAGCTTATGAAGGTAATTGAAGAAGATTTAAAGAAATGGAAAGACATTCCCTGCTCATGGATTGGAAGAATAAATATTGTCAAAATGTCAATACTACCCAAAGCTATCTACACATTCAATGCAATCCCAATCAAAATTGCACCAGCATTCTTCTCGAAACTAGAACAAGCAATCCTAAAATTCATATGGAACCACAAAAGGCCCCAAATAGCCAAAGTAATTTTGAAGAAGACCAAAGCAGGAGGCATCACAATCCCAGACTTTAGCCTCTACTACAAAGCTGTCATCATCAAGACAGCATGGTATTGGCACAAAAACAGACACATAGACCAATGGAATAGAATAGAAACCCCAGAACTAGACCCACAAACGTATGGCCAACTCATCTTTGACAAAGCAGGAAAGAACATCCAATGGAAAAAAGACAGTCTCTTTAACAAATGGTGCTGGGAGAACTGGACAGCAACATGCAGAAGGTTGAAACTAGACCACTTTCTCACACCATTCACAAAAATAAACTCAAAATGGATAAAGGACCTGAATGTGAGACAGGAAACCATCAAAACCCTAGAGGAGAAAGCAGGAAAAGACCTCTCTGACCTCAGCCGTAGCAATCTCTTACTCGACACATCCCCAAAGGCAAGGGAATTAAAGGCAAAAGTGAATTACTGGGACCTTATGAAGATCAAAAGCTTCTGCACAGCAAAGGAAACAACCAACAAAACTAAAAGGCAACCAACGGAATGGGAAAAGATATTTGCAAATGACATATCGGACAAAGGGCTAGTATCCAAAATCTATAAAGAGCTCACCAAACTCCACACCCGAAAAGCAAATAACCCAGTGAAGAAATGGGCAGAAAACATGAATAGACACTTCTCTAAAGAAGACATCCGGATGGCCAACAGGCACATGAAAAGATGTTCAGCGTCGCTCCTTATCAGGGAAATACAAATCAAAACCACACTCAGGTATCACCTCACGCCAGTCAGAGTGGCCAAAATGAACAAATCAGGAGACTCTAGATGCTGGCAAGGATGTGGAGAAACGGGAACCCTCTTGCACTGTTGGTGGGAATGCAAACTGGTGCAGCCACTCTGGAAAACAGTGTGGAGGTTCTTCAAAAAATTAAAAATAGACCTACCCTAGGACCCAGCAATAGCACTGCTAGGAATTTATCCAAGGGACACAGGAGTACTGATGCATAGGGGCACTTGTACCCCAATGTTCATAGCAGCACTCTCAACAATAGCCAAATTATGGAAAGAGCCTAAATGTCCATCAACTGATGAATGGATAAAGAAATTGTGGTTTATATACACAATGGAATACTACGTGGCAATGAGAAAAAATGAAATATGGCCTTTTGTAGCAACGTGGATGGAACTGGAGAGTGTGATGCTAAGTGAAATAAGCCATACAGAGAAAGACAGATACCATATGGTTTCACTCTTATGTGGATCCTGAGAAACTTAACAGGAACCCATGGGGGAGGGGAAGGAAAAAAAAAAGAGGTTAGAGTGGGAGAGAGCCAAAGCATAAGAGACTGTTGAGAACTGAGAGCAAACTGAGGGTTGATGGGGGGTGGGAGGGAGGAGAGGGTGGGTGATGGGTATTGAGGAGGGCACCTTTTGGGATGAGCACTGGGTGTTGTATGGAAACCAATTTGACAATAAATTTCATATATAAAAAAATAAATAAATAAAAGTCAATGAGTTATTTTGAAAAAAAAAAATAATAATATTCCATGCCAAAATGGGTTGCAATTTCTAACTGGGATTGCTTTTAGTGCTCAGCTCTTGTCTTTCAAATACACAGTCATTTTATTCAAGGCAGCCTATACTGCTCTTCTAGTCCTCTTCTCTGACACCCAAAGCCTTGACATTGAACTCAGGTCAGTCCATACAAGACACTTTATTGTGAAGAGTTTCTTCTTGGGGGTTCCTGCTAACCTTGGATACCAACTACCTCTATTAGGAACACACCAGTCCACTGAATATTCTCAAAACACTGTGAACCTTCAAGGAAAGGCTTTGGGATTTACACCTCTTGCTATGAAATGGCTTTTTGTCCCCAAATAAAACCAAAGTTTCAAACAGATGTTTGTGAGATGTACCTAATTTCACTCCCACTAATATTTATATCCCAGATTATTGCAAAGCAAAAAAGTACTCTATTATTTCTTACTTGTAGGGTATATCCCTCACCTCCCCCCTTTTTTAATTAAAAGAACCATTTGTTGACTATCACTAAACAAACAAAATTTGTGAAAAAGTTATTTAATTTCTGTCTCTTAACATAGACTGTTAGCAGCTTTTATTTTTTTTTTTTAATTTTTTTTAACGTTTATTTATTTTTGAGACAGAGAGAGACAGAGCATGAACTGGGGAGGGAGACACAGAATCTGAAACAGGCTCCAGGCTCTGAGCTGTCAG
>NW_024412406.1:960831-961065 GCF_014898765.1 Herpailurus yagouaroundi | reverse complement strand
GAGGGAGACACAGAATCTGAAACAGGCTCCAGGCTCTGAGCTGTCAGCACAGAGCCTGACGCGGGGCTCGAACTCACGGACCACGAGATCGTGACCTGAGCCGAAGTTGTTCGCTCAACTGACTGAGCCACCCAGGCGCCCCTGTTAACATCTTTTAAAAAAAAATTTTTTTTAACGTTTATTTATGTTTGAGACAGAGAGAGACAGAGCATGAACGGGGGAGGGTCAGAGAGA
>NW_024412406.1:952915-960821 GCF_014898765.1 Herpailurus yagouaroundi | reverse complement strand
TTTGAGACAGAGAGAGACAGAGCATGAACGGGGGAGGGTCAGAGAGAGAGGGAGACACAGAATCTGAAACAGGCTCCAGGCTCTGAGCAGTCAGCACAGAGCCCGACACGGGGCTCGAACTCACATACCGCGAGATCCTGACCTGAGCGTAAGTCGGACACTTAACCGACTGAGCCACCCAGGCGCCCCTGTTAGCATCTTTTAAATGGCAACTCTCTCACATACAAATTATCAAAATCAGACCAGTCCAGAAAACCACAAATTTTGAAATGTTCTCTGCTGTCGTTTGGCAATTTGTCAACTGCTAAAGCATCTACAGCGTAATTCTTTCTTGCAAAACAATGCTGTTCTCCAACTTGCTTTAATTTGGAAGAAAAAGTTATCATTATGGATATGGAAGTGTAATTGTAAAAAAGGAAAAAAGAAACATTTCTGAGAAGGTTGTGTTCATGTCATACACAGTATTTTATGGACAAGAATGGCAGAAAACTCTAGCTTCAATTTGCATTTTTTCATTTCACTTTTTAATGATTGTATGTATACATAATGATTCTGGTAAGTTGCTTATAACTGTACTTGATCTTTTTTCACAGTGGAATTTTATCTGTTTTAAATAACTGGCTGAAGTAAAAACTAGTGCCAAATCAGCAACTGTATTTGACCCTTGAAGTCTTGCATTGAGTTGAATGGGTATATGCCAATTAAGGAATGAATAACTTGGGACCACATAATCCTTCTATTTAAAAATGTTAAAAACCTGTGGGGGAACAGAAGACTAACACTCTGGCTTTTAAATGCATCAATAGCTAAAAGCAGACATGCAAAGATCTTCTAAATACCAAAGAAGCTTTCTGCAACATAATTTTTTTTTTTTAAACCAGGATTTTTTCCACCCAACTTACAAACCAATGGTGGTGTTCTCCTTTGTGGATGTGTTGGAATTTCATGCAGCTGTCCTGCTCAAACTCCTAGAAGGTTAAAAAACCAAAATTTACCTTTTCAAGGAATTCTTGCAGCTAGGTTTCTAGATATGATTAGGTTCAGCTTATCATTTATACCCTTCAAGAGGCAGAAAAGAGGCCTAGACCATGGTTCCCTGCCTCTGCTTCTGTTGCTTGTAGAGCCCCCCCCCTTTTTTTTTTTAACTTCTGGCGGCATTAGCAATGGTACAAGGCCCCAGGTAGTTTCTGGGGATTGAGTGGCAGGATGTGGACATCCATTTTTCTGGCACAAAAGGCAGCAGGCACCACATGGCCTGGAGCTGTCTGCAGAAACAGCAGCTTCCTGGCTGCAGTAGCTTCCTGCAGGTATCTTGCTGTCACTGTGAGGGTTTCATTCCGGTAACACTGCTTCCCTGTTTAGCATGACCACAGAAGAGTACCCAAAAAATAGACCTGGGGTGTTTCTTGAGCCCTCTCAGTGATTCCGAAAGCCATTTAATGGCCTGCAAAAATCACTGTCTGATTAAAATACTTTTTTTGCAACTGAACATTGAGGGATACATTCACTCTATATTATCTGGTTGTTATAAGATTTGTTGTCAATATTCCATTCTGCTTAAACCAGCTAAAGTGAATTCCATTCTCTACAACTAAACACTGATGAATATATTCACTCTATATTAACATATGGTTACTATAGGTTCTATTATTAGTGGTCTAGACTATTTACTGGGTCTGTAAGTACAGAGACCAGGTCCATTCCCCCCCCCCCCCCGCCACAAATCTAATCCCATGGAACAGACGTAACACAATATTTGACACATAATAGTAGCTCAATAAATATTTTAAAAATTCATTAGTATAATATAATTCTCTCAAAGAATATTTCACATTCTTTTCACATAGTAAAACAGCCAAATTTGAAGGATTTATTATCTACTTTAATAGGTTTTGTCTTGCTAATTCAATATAGTCCTTCAAATCCTTTCAATGAAAAATTCCATAAAAGTAAAAACAGAGGGAAAAAAAAGCAAAAAATCTTTCATGATGGCATCTAACACACCAGCAAGACATATTATGCTTCCGTTCTGCATTATTGTAACACAGCTTTTTAAGTTCTTTGGCAAGAAATTGCCATTCATTATTTAGGGTTTTCATGCTTACAAGTGACAGAAACAGACTTAGGCAAGAAAACTGAAGCAACATAAGAAAATATTAAATAAATACACACACAAATGGAATTCTTGCTTGGCTTATGTAGCTTGAGTTTTGTTGTATATCTAGATGCAAGGTTTCAAATGATGCTGGGATAGCCTTCCTTTTTCTCTTCTAATGGGTGGCCTTTATCCATACAGCAGGTAAGATGGCTGCTGCCAGCAGTCTCAAATCACTTCTTACCAGCTAGCATCCCTGCTAGGCAATGAAAATCTTTCTTGATTGTTTTGACAGCCAAGTGGCTGAGAGGACTCACTTGGCATGGCTTGGGCTAAACCCAATCTCTATCACTGGATGTGGAATACTTTAAGTGCTTAGGCTTGAGCCATGTACCCATTTCTGAGCCTGGGGGACTGTGAGCCACCTCCAACTGAAACATTCAGAATAGGGACCTCTAAAGGAGGTCTAGTGGTGCAACTATCAGTTTGCAAACAGATCAGATTCATAAATTGTTCATAAGTCATTTAATAATCTTTGAAGTTACCAGTACAGAAGTGGAGTGAAGTGGCATGGAAAGGATATTTAACCACTTTGAAGATCCTGGATATTTATAGAATCAGAGTACCTGGAGAAACCTCAGATCAGACTGGAGAAGCCTGCCATGTCAGACTAGGTGTCTTTCAACACCATTTTCAGTTGTATGAGGCAGTGTATATTTACAAGCTACATTCTATTCATCTGTAACTTTAGGCAGCTGTTCTTATAGAGGTCATAATCTAGACACACATTGTTCAGTGAAAACCCATTGATTCGATTACAGTTCCCCAAAGAAGAGATTCTATTATCAACATTAAGAAAAATGTAGGCAGATATAACAGATGTCAACAACATATTCCTCCACAGCATCTATCTATCTGTTTATCTATCTATCTATCTATCTATCTATCTATCATCTATCTATTGCTCTCTGACATATCTTATATATTTGTTATAAGTGGCTCCAAAGATTTATATACATATCTATATTTATTTAATACATGTAATTTTTAAAAAATTGCTTGGTTTTGCCACACACAAAATTGAAAGTACCTTCACCCATAATGCATATTTAAGGCAACTTAAAAGTCCCATCCAGTTACCACATCAAATTGCAAGTCAATATCTCTGAAAGATGCACATTTCCCTGTGGTTAGTTCAAATGAAGATCAACAAATTTAACTTACTGATAAGCCCATTAACAAAAGCTCAACAAAAACTCCCATTTGGAAAAGGGAGAAAGAGTATAGTGTGGAGGTCTCCAGTCCATAGCATGTACCATATCCCCATGGATGGGAGAATAGAGACTTTCTGCCCTGGCAGAGGAGTGAATTTCTTGGCCAGCCAGTCTTGTGCTCCCAGCTCTGCTCCCTGAGAGGAGCTCTTTTTCTTATTGTCTGATACTGCCTTGTATACAAACATAGTTTGACAGGATTACTCTTCCTGGGAATGTTCTGTTTTAGCAATTCCTATCAGTGTAGATGAAGGAACCTGGAGGTGGGCTAGGGTTGAACAGTTAGAGATTTCTGTTTACCAGCTTTTGGTTTTATCTGGTTCTTCAATTTTCTTAATGCCTCACCTTACTGCTGACTGAAATGAATTATGGAGACTATGGGTTAGAAACCAAAGCCAGGATATGGTACTTGAATCCAAAGTCTGTAATTTCTGCCTTTTGTCACCTAGCTTCTACCCTAACCCTTAGCTTAAGGTTTATGTTGGCCTGTTGATATGAACTAGAAGGCTATAGTACTGAGGTTGGGCTATCACCACATGTAATACCTAGCCTTCATTTCACAAGATGATGCTTTGTAATAGAGATTGTTATTCTTTGTGTGGAGCTGGGAACACTCAGCAGAGTGTTTGAGGGCACTTAAAAAATAGACTTTACTCTGTTCTCTGGCTTTTCCTGTGTTCCAGTTTAATATTCCTCTGGTCTTCCTGCTTAGCTCTCTTTGTTTATATTAACTTTAAATAATTTGGGTCAGAAAATTCCACTTTTTTCTTTGTCCCTTGGTCCATGTTGAATGTCTGGCCTCTTTCAGCCATCTTGAATGTCTGGCCTCTGGCTAAAAGGACTTCTCTTATCATGGCTGTGTGCTGTTTCTATTTCCAGGTGTGTCTGCTTTTAGATGTTTACGTTTTTTATGACTTTACTAAAGTCTGCAAGAAATGACTAACACATTCTGACATCTTGATGTTTTTTTCCTGTTTCTTAATGCTCTAACCTCAGTGATAACATAACCTTTGTCACAAGATACAAGTGGCAGTTAACATCAGTTGACTTGAGCACAGCATGAGACTTGCCACCTTCTAAAATGGTGATAAATGATATTCTTTGCCCTTTATTGCAACTTACTTGAATTAATTTCATATTTTGGTGTTTGCCATTTGTAACATCCCACTTCTAATATCAGTTTTGTGCTAACCAGGAGTCTTTGGATTAATGTGACAGAACTTATTTAAACAGAAAGGAAACATGGACTTACATGTGTGTGTGGGTGTGTGTGGCTTCAGGCACAGTTGAATCTAAGGGCTCAACTGATATGAGGTTGTCAGGTTGCTAACTCTGTATTCTTCAGATAGGCCCTCTTCCTGGGGTGGGACCAATGGCCCCCAGCAACCCTAGAACTCATATCCTATGAGCAAAAAGAAAGTCTTTCCCAATGGTTTTGATAAAACATTTTAAGATGCATCTAACTGGTTTGGCTTGTGTTAGTTGTCAATACACAGTCACTTACTATGACTAGAAATAAAAGATAATTCAAATGATCAGGCCTAGCTAGATCCAGACCCTATAGCTTGGGACAGGATGGAAAGATTAGCCCCATTTGAGCAGCAGGGGATAGGTTTTTGTCAGGAAAGAGGAGATCTGATCCCAGAAGCAGTGGGAGGTGATTTGTGCATAGCAAAACAACATATGTTCACTATATGCATGTTAATAAGTATGTATGAAATATTCTTTGTCTATATAAGGTCCAGATTATACCAAGTTATTCTGAAAGACAAAATAATTTACTGTGATGTTGTTACATACTCAGTGTACAATGGAGCATTCTAATTGATAGATATGTTTTAATGATCTTTTAATGTCTAGTTCACAATAAGACATTGTATATATAAGACAATGTATAAGACATTGCCCATTATAGGTCAGGGGAACAAGAGGGAAATACTGACTTCATCTAAAATATTGTCTCATTAACATACACATTTAAGTAAAGAGGGTATAAAATACATCCTACTTTTATACCACTTGAAATGATTGCATGGCCCTTCAGAAGACTATTATTCTGATTCTGGTTGTGTTATTACAATACACACTTGGCAAAAGTAGTCTTTTTTTTTTTCTAATTAGGAATTGTATTCAATTGCTAGAACCTAAAATGGTTTTACCAGAATAGAGGCTTATTTCCCATAATGGCAAAGCAGATTTTGAGGCACTTCTAGAAAGGTATGGAATTCCACAGCGTCAGCATTGTCTCTCAGGCTCCTTTTATGAGACAGAAGAAAAGGTGAATAAATATCCCTTCCAGATTATGCCCTTTATTTTCTGGAACCCCCATCCAGTAGCATTTACTCACAATTAATTGGTTACCTCATTAACAATGAGAATGGGACATATAGTTTTGTATCTGAGAGCATTGCTGCTTCCCAAAATATAGGAACTCCTTCACTAATGGAGAAGTGGAGAATGGATATTGATCCCACAAGTATACTTTCAGCATAAGAATTTTTAGTTTGATGTATCTTAAGCTCAAATACATAACCCACCACAACTTCCAACTGATAAAAAAGTGGTGAAAAATCAGTAAAATCCATAGGTTTATGTGTATTTCATAATTTCTCTACAAATAGGAAATATCATGTAAATTACCATCCTTAACACTAGAGTTTTATGCCTGAAATTATTTGTTTCTCAATGTTAATATTGGACAAAAAAAAAAATCTAAACTTTAATTTACAACAAAGGAAGCCGTGATAAAGTTTGAATGACCCTTGAACATTGTAACAGGTAAATAATTTAGCAGAATGTATGTAACATTTTTAAGAAATGGCATATACTTCATTTTAAACCCATCCAGAGGGAATCATATTTAGGGAATTTCAGGGACAAAAAAAAAAAAAAAAAAAAAAGAAAAGGAAAGGAAAGAAAAGGAAAAAGAAAAGTAGCTCCTCAGTCCTGAGTTAGCCAGTATCTGAAACGTTCCCAACATTTTCCACAAAAACAAGGACTTTAGAACAGAATGATTGCTTCCATGAATTGGTAGAGCTCTGATTAGTGTATTAGCAAACTCATTATAACAGGGCCAGTTAAAGTTAATACAAGACATCTCCAAGGGGAGCTATCTGAAATCTAGTTTTGCCAATCAGGATGGTTACAGCTGATTAGATTCCAGGTGGAAAACCATAAAGGGATTTACACAGCTGTCTGAGGACTAGTGAGCTGGAAAAAACAGAGTTCCTAAGCATGATTGATATGTGACTTTGAGTCTTCTTTACTCTGACCCATAATATATTAAAGCCATATGAAAGATTTAATTGTCATTAGAACTAGGAGCCAATGGTGAGAGTTACCCCAAATTTTATATGCCCTATCATTTTCATTTTTGCTAATCCAGAGTTTATAATTTTATAATAGGATTTATATGTAATGAGTTAGGTATTCATTAGAACTCTCCTTAATATACAGCTTCTCAGAAATTATAATTAAGATAAGATTGACATGAATAAAGCCCATATTTGTTCACACATATAATAGCAGGAACTAACTTCAAGTCTTCATTGGTTAACATGAGTTATAAGGTGAAGCCCATTTCTTTTTTTCTTTCTCTTTCTTTCTTTCTTTCTTTCTTTCTTTCTTTCTTTCTTTAAAAGAAAGTGAGAGAGTGTGACTAAGGGAGAGGCAGAGAGAGAGAAAGAATCCCAAGCAGGCTCCACATTGCCAGCACAAAGCCCAACTGAGGGCTTGAACTCACTAACCATGACATCATGACCTGAACCTAAATCAAGAGTTGGATGGTTAACCAACTGAGCCACCCAGCCGCCCCCAGGTGAAACTTATTTCAAAAAGCAATTAGAGATGAATATAAAAATTCTTTAGTCAACAAAATGTATCTTAGGTCCCTTAACTCTCTACATTTAGTGGTCTCACTAATAGATTTAAGAAACTTAAGAACTACTTTGTAGAGAAGCAGTATGAAGATAAAATGGCCACCTTCAAGATCACTAAAACTACCTTCTCAAAGTTTTAAGCTAAGAGGAACTGTCTTTATGTAACATGTTAAAGTAAAAACGAAAATAGAAATATTTATTCATTTGGCAAGGTTTTTAAGTCTGTGAGCAAAGTTGGTTTTCTTTTAAAGTCCCACAATTATCACTAGGGAAGTAAACTTTGAGAATATTTAACTTGGGTCCAGATTGCCTATGTGTTAAGATTTAGTAGGCTTACCTATTACTATCAGGCACATAGACAAAAGATCCCATGTTGGAATTAAATATTTTTAGACTGTGACAAGAAGGATAGGGACATTAAATGATATTAGCTCCATTTTATTGATGGAAAAGATTCTGAATAGGAAGAAACTAATTCCTTTTGTGAAGTTGGGATAATGAAGACGTCAAGATGCATTTGAAAGGTCACTGGAGATGAGTTCTAAGCCAGGCTCTGGCATTGACCTGCTGTGTGGCTTTGGACATAATAGTTAGCATCACAATAGTCGCAGCCAAAAAGACAAACCACCCAATTTTGTAAGTAGCAAGTAATATAAACAGAG
>NW_024412406.1:888539-952905 GCF_014898765.1 Herpailurus yagouaroundi | reverse complement strand
AAAGACAAACCACCCAATTTTGTAAGTAGCAAGTAATATAAACAGAGAATTCATAAAAGAAGAAATTAAAATGTAAAATAGACAGGAGCGATATGCAACTTCATAACAATTAGAGAGCTGTAAATTCAAATTAGAACAAGACAAAAAAAAAAGACTTTGCTGGTGTCTATTAAAAGTTTTCTACATCTTGCTAACAACCACATTCACATAGCTTCATAATTTTTAGGCAGAAAAGACATAACTAAAAGCAAAATAAAAGGTAATTTGAAACATACTAAGAAATGTATACTACTTTTTAAAACAGTGCTGTCCAATAAAACTACAATGTAAGTTTCCAATGTGAGACATATAGAGTTTAAAATTTTCTAGTAGTAGTGACATTACAAATGAAAAAAAAGAAGTGAATTTTTCTTTTTTTTTTTTTTAATTTTTTTTAACGTTTATTTATTTTTGGGACAGAGAGAGACAGAGCATGAACGGGCGAGGGGCAGAGAGAGAGGGAGACACAGAATCGGAAACAGGCTCCAGGCTCCGAGCCATCAGCCCAGAGCCTGACGCGGGGCTCGAACTCACGGACCGCGAGATCGTGACCTGGCTGAAGTCGGACGCTTAACCGACTGCGCCACCCAGGCGCCCCATGAATTTTTCTTTAATCCCATGTGTCCAAAATATTTTTGAAATACTTATTAAAAATATTTTGAAATATTATTTCAACATGTTACCAAAAATTACTAATTACTAAAAATTACTAATGTGATATTTTACATCTTTTTTTGGCATTAAGTCTTCGAAATCCATGTGTTTTACACTTACAGTATATCTCAATTTGGACCAACTACGTTTCAAGTGTTCAAATGACACATGTAGCTAGTGGCTACCCGTTGGTCACTACAGTTCTAAAACATAGAATCATGAGGTAATGAACAATGCCAAAGGTTTGTGGTCATCAGGTCTGAGAATAGATACCTGGTTTGAGTACCTGAGCTATTTCACTTGGTCAAACTACTTACCCTCTCTGAACCTTAGTTTTCTCATTTTTAAAATCATAATATTTACTTTGAAGGATTTTGTGAAGAAATCCTTAGAAATAATGTTTATAAAGCACTAGGTAGACAGTTGGCTCTCAATAATTATAGCTATATATAATATTATTTTGATACATGAAGCATAAGTGATTGTTTATGAGGAGTTTTGTGATTTGCACTCTCTAGTATTGATGAAACTCCTGAAATAAGATATAAAAATAAATTAACACCCAGAATTGTCTTTCATGTTCCTCTTTCTAGCAGATTCTATGCATGTGCTCTTTCTTTGTACTTCAGTACAACATGGGATTTTTCTCCACCACTACTGTGTCCCGTTATAGATAATGACAGGAATATCTATGAGACAGTGTTAAGAAGAATGGTTCACACAAATCTAGAAGTTTCATGTAATATTTCAATTTTCTGAAATTTAATGTGAGACCAAGAAACATGGCTTTGTCATCTTAGTTTCTTTCCACCAAGCATATGGAAAGAGTTTTGCACATAGAATGAATTTGCACATTCAATGAATTATCAATAGAATTTGAAAATATCCTCTCAAATGAGGTAAATTGTAGTGCCAGTGGGTTTGTGCTCTTTCTTTTCTGTATAATATATAGATTTGTCTGTTTCATATTACCTGGTACAATTTTAGGAGTAAAATAACACAAATCTGTTTCCTATAACAGGTCAAAAAAAGTGTTATATAAATTAAACTAGCAAGTACAGCATCATATTTAATAGATGATTTTCTAGATATTGAATAATTGATGACAATTATTTTTTAGATTTTTCTATTAAAATATAAGACAATGAATGCAGTACTTGGCAACATAAAACATTACTTGGAAAATATGACATAAAATAAACAATGTGTGCCCCAAATATAACAATTTTCAGAGATGATTTTTATTATCTTGGCAAATATATGTTACAAAGTGAGTCTTGAACATGAGATAGAACTAATATTTTGCCAGCAGCTGGGAATTCAGTTGTGTAATCAGTGATCAATCAAAATCAAAATTGTGTGATGAATCATTGATTAAGCAAGAGGTCCAAAGAATTTGTAAGAATTTCATAAGGAAAACAAGAATACTGAAATGTTTCCATGGTTGAGGATACGTGTAAATATACAACTTGGGCTTAAATCTAATGGGTAAAATCAAAGAAAAGAGATAGAGCACAACAATAGAGGAAATCACAGATGCCCAAGAAGATAAATCATCGAATGTGTCCAATTCATTGTGGTTTGTCAGACTCACCTAAACTTGAACTGTGGGCATGAGACTGTACATAGATCTTCTTGAAGGAGACTAGGAAATAGAAGCCAGTAGGAATAGATCACAATAAAAGTATCTCCTGGGATAGGTGATGGAAGGAAATCTAGAATTATTTTGCAATATATCAGTTCTGTGAAAATAAATGTAGAAAGCTAAGATACCTAAAACACATCTGTTCTTTCCTCCAGGAAAAAAAAGTGACCTATAATTAATCAAAATCTTGCTTTTATATAGATTAAATATTTTCTTTTTTTGTTTGTTTGTTTTTTTTTTAATTTTTTTTAACGTTTATTTATTTTTTTGGGACAGAGAGAGACAGAGCATGAACGGGGGAGGGGCAGAGAGAGAGGGAGACACAGCATCGGAAACAGGCTCCAGGCTCCGAGCCATCAGCCCAGAGCCTGACGCGGGGCTCACTCACGGACCGCGAGATCGTGACCTGGCTGAAGTCGGACACTTAACCGACTGCGCCACCCAGGCGCCCCATAGATTAAATATTTTCAATACTTTGAATCAAATTTGAGAAAAGAAAGCCTTGCTTTAGAAGACCAAGTATAAAAACTGGGGTTATTTTTGGAGAAATCAGTTATAAATGGGGTGGGCAAGGATTAAGCCAGTGGTAATACAAATTGCATTAAGCTTATATATACTATAGTATACACTATAGCTAAGAGATTTTATGAATAAATGCAAAAACATTATCTTTGTCTTTCTATATCTTTGTACAAATGTGGCAGTACAGAGGTCAGGTGCTCAACTGACTAGCTACTCTGGCGCCCCATGAATAAATTCATTTTTAAAAAACTCTTATAATTAAGGTAGATTGTATTGTCCCTAAATATTCGCTGCCCCTCTCAGGGGAAGATTATCCTTTCTGACCTCATTGATGTCAGGCTTGGCCAAGTGGTTTTCTTGGGTTGGTAAAATGTTCTACTTCCCAGAAACAGCTTTAAAATCCAGTAGATGGTTAGGGGTACCTGGTTGGCTCAGTTGGTTGAGTGTCCAACTTCGGCTCAGGCCATGATCTCACGGTTTTGAGTCTGAGCCCGCGTCGGGCTCTGTGCTGACAGCTCAGAGCCTGGAGTATACTTCGAATTCTGTGTCTCCCTCTCTCTCTGCCCCTTCCCTGCTCATACTCTGACTCTCTCTCACTCTCTCTGAAAAATAAATAAACGCTAAAAGAATTTAAAAATAAATAAATAAAATCCAGTACATGGTTTGACATGATCTCTTTTTCCTCTGATACAAGAGTGGCAATGGCCCAGAGAAAAGCTGTTCCATCAGACCATGTCCTGAAATAAACGTGACAGCATGGAGCACAGCCATAGCTGACCACAATGGACATGCAGCAGTAGCTATAATGAATACACCTTTGTAGTTGTAAGTCACTAAAATTTTGGAGATATGAAGTTGTTTATAACTGTAGCATAACTTAGCTTACACTGATGCAGAAATAAGTGTCTGAAGAACAACAACAAAATAAAATAAACTAAACTATGTGTCAGTGGCTTCAAAGCCAGGTTGTGGGTAAAAAGGAACAGTTACCGAAGGTTGATTATATGGTAATTTATGTTATGAAATGGTGAGATGTTTTACAAAACTGTGCCTCTAATGACTTAAAGGGCAAATAACATTCCTAAATAGCTCATTGTTTTCATCTAAGAATTTTGCTCTTGGCCAATTGCTGTTGACTGCATTTGATAAGCTACATTTGACCAAGAGCTCAGAAAACCGGCCAGTTGGCAAGAAATGAAAGGAAATAGGGAAAGACAAGACACTTAGGAATTTGAAGGGTTGAAAGATACAAGTGATTCTCACGTATAACCCATGAATGATAAAACTGAGATCGCTTTATATGACAAAAGGAGCCAATGAAAATCCAGCTAGGTACAAATCGAGCATATCACCATTATATCCTTTGTTAAAACCCTTGAATTGATCATTGTGACACCTACTACATCTTGCATTGAGCAAATGGCTCTTGAAAGGAGACGAATGGTGTCGCACATGCAAGGGAGCATGATAGGCTCAAATACCTGAATTGAATGCAGAGAGAGAGGCATGCATGTCTATTGGCAAGCAGAGCTGTTGGATTCAAGTAGATAAGAAGCCAACTACATTTCTGAATGAGTGTACTGTCAAAAAACAAAAAACAAAAACAAAACACCACCTGGACTAAAAGAGACTGTGACTTCATGAGACTTGGGCCCCTAAATTTCTATGAGTAAAAAGTGACTAAGAATGTACCCCGGCCCCCAATGAGAGCATGATTTCCAATATTCTCTTCATATGTAGCCAAGGAGAATAATAGAAAGGGAGACTTCTCAGAGGGCAGAATTAGAGCCAGTGAAGAATTATGACCCTCAGAGTCATTCCCAAGGTGAAATCAGAGAATTATGAAGGAACATTCTCCACCCTCAGGTTAGGGGCCACTTACAACTTCCCAGTGTGATCTTAGACTTTTATGGATTAGTGACTGCTGTAGCTCCCATTTTGTCCTCTTCTCAATGAAAATACCTATTACAGTTATCCTGATCCTGCTCAGCCATAGAAAATTGGATGTGAATGGGCTTGATAACTTGTTAATAGGTCTCCAGACCAATGTAAAGACCATCACGAACCCCAGAATTTTGAGCCCAAGGCCATGACTAGTAGGATTATCTCCTGCGGGTAAAAGTGTTCTGTATGTGGGAGCTTGCAGAAGTGAGTATTTGTGATATTTGGTGTCCCTCCCTGAAAGCAGAGTATATTATCCCAACTGATCAATGTCATGCTTATACATATGACTTTCTTTGGTCAATGAAAAGAAGTGACAGGAACAGAGCCATAGCTAATCCTGATGCACATGAAGCATGGGCAAGAAATAAACATTCAGTCATTTGTTACTGTAGCATGACCTGGTCTATCCTGACTGATATATATTCATTAATTAAATTTTCAACCTTTGCTAATAATTACCAAATGTTGGGCACTTGAATTGCAAAGATGTCAGAGGAAAATAATTGCAGTAGAGCAAAAGGGCAACTTGTTATATCTAATCTGAGTGCACAAAACATGTTGAGAGTTCAGGACATGGAGCTAAAAAAATACACTTTTATTGCTTAGCATTAATCAAATACATATTTGTATGTGTGTATTATTAATTTTTTTTAAAATGTTTATTTGTTTTTTTGAGAGAAAAAAGAGCGAGCATGGGGGGGGGGGGAGGGCAGAGAGAGAGGGAGACACAGAATCCGAAGCAGGCTCAAGGCTTTGAGTTGTCAGCACAGAGCCTGACGCCGGGATTGAACTCACTGACCATGAGATCATGAACTGAGCTACCCAGGTGCCCCTGTATGTGTGTATATTTTTAAACTGTATGGATCAAGGAAGGGACGGGAGTATTGCGACATTTGTAGTATACCTTTTAGATACATACTTTCTATCAAAGGTCGCGTTTTAGGCTTGCGATAAAGCTTTCTTGCACTATTTCAAAAAAAAGAAAAGAAAAAGAAAAGAAAGAAAGAAAGAAAGAAAAAAAGAAAGAAAGAAAGAAAGAAAGAAAGAAAGAAAGAAAGAAAGAAAGAAAAAGAAAAAAGGAAAATGAAAATGCAAAAGCATCCTCAAAGCCCTGGCTGCTTTTGTTGCTGCTATTTTTAGCCTGCCCTGTTTTTGTCAGACTGGGTCCGTGCTGACTGCCTGGGGCAAGATGGCGTCCTTGGCAGAAGCAAGATAGTGTGGCGGGGATGTTTTTTAAAAAGCTGCACCTAGAGAACTCAGACTGTGTAATGAGATAATTCTTACTTTTGAGGGGATTATGTTGTGAACTCTTAAAATTCAAGACTTTGAATTGAGGATATACCACAAATGCCCTTGATCAAGTGAAATAAGCACCCCTGGCCATCCTGGCCTTTCCTTCAAAGCAGTTTAGTCTGGGCACTCTACTGCTGATGGTGCACACTCCATAAAGGTCAGCGCTCACTGGATCTTTATTTGGAAAGGATTATCCAAGCACCACAGTGTCTTAGAGTTCAAGTTAAGTGACAGGTCAGAAGCAAATCCTAAACTGTACATCAAAGGAATATCTAGAAGGATGAGAAGGATTAATCTTGCTTCTTGGGTTCTTACAATCATTACACAGAACTGCTAATAATTGTGATACAATCTTCCAAAAAGGTGCTGCTTTGTTGTTTTTTCTTATGTTTTGTTCAAGAATCAGGATGACTATCGTATAGTTTCTTGAATCCAGGTGAAGGGTGAAAGATGTGTAGTTTCATATTCTGAAACAGAAGCTTCCCCATATTTAGCATTGGCTTAGAGGAATCTGCTGCTAAATTCCTAAGGTCCATTGAAGATGGTAGGAGTTAGACTCAGTCATCATCCCATATTCCTCATTTTTACCCTGACTTCTCCAAAATTGGTCATCTGCACATAATAATGTGTATTTCTAATTACTGTTTTTTAGATTATCAGTTTCCCTTTTTATAGTAGATAGTGTCTTGAGACAACTCATACGTCTGAATTTTGCAAGGTCAAACGGTCTAACTCCCAGGATTGTTTCTTCACCTAGTTCTAAAAAAGCCAAGTCCTGGGGCGCTTGGGTGGCTCAGTCGGTTGGGCGTCCGACTTCGGCTCAGGTCATGATCTCACGGTCCGTGAGTTCGAGCCCTGCGTCGGGCTCTGTGCTGACAGCTCAGAGCCTGGAGCCTGCTTCGGATTCTGTGTCTCCCTCTCTCTCTGACCCTCCCCCGTTCATGCTCTGTCTCTCAAAAAAAAAAACATTAAAAAAAATAAAAATAAAAAAATAAAAAAGCCAAGTCCTTACTAATTGGTCATGCAAATACGAACAGCAACTGACATTATGGTTCTCTTAAATTTCTTTTCTTCCTCTCACATAGAAAGTCCTTTTTCCTATTCTTTCTAATTAGAACATGATGGAAACATGTGTGTTACTGAGTTGACTCAATATGACATTGATTCTGTTAATATACTACTTTGGTTGTTGAATAAAGTTTTTTGCCTTTGAAAACCACCATCAGGTTCTAAAAGCCTTGTGCTTATCTTTCCTAAGGCAATTATTAATCAAAAACATTGTGTCATTGTATTCTATTACCAGGGTTTCTCCACTTAGTTAGAAAAATCTTTGGGGTGAAATTAAGTTTTTAAGAGGTAAAAGCTACTATGACGGCCATCATGAATGTAGACTAGATATTTTTATAGATTCAATATACCCCATACATCCCCTAAACATAGTGACCTGTTTAACATTATACTATTTCTTGTAGGAGGGTAAGGTACAGAATGTTAGCTATTTCACTGTGATGTAAAAAATGCCTTAGAAATATGAGCGAAATAAGGACCTCTGGATCCAAGAGGGCAAATTTCCACATTCATTATTAAGGGTGTAATTACATTGGCATATGTCAAGACTTTTTCCAATAGTGATATTGGATGAGGTAACATCTTTGTCATGCCCTCTTCTGAACACTTTGCATGTTTTATTTTGTTGAATCTTTGCAAGTTTATTAAAAGGGTCTTATTAGTAACCCCATTTTTAAATAAGGAAGTGGGGTACCCAAACAGTAAGTCATAGGTCTAGTTAGTGGCAGATCCCTGACAGAAGGTGGCAAAGGCATGTTTTCAATTCATTGAAGCAGTAGTTGATTAATATGTTGTGAGGTTGTAAACTACGTGCAAGTTGTGAAAAGGCATCATGCAAATGTCAGCAATTTTTAAAGAGGTTCTTTTCTGAAATATAAATATTCAAGACTTGCACAAGTGTGTGTATCACACTTCACTCTCTAAGATTACACTTAAGACTAGAAACCAGGATTCTGTACTTGAAAGCTTTCTAGTATTCAGTGAGGAAATATTCAAAAGAAGCCACAAAGAAATTAATCCCCCGATTTGCCCCCGTTCATTCACAAGGGAAATTAAAATATTTTCCAAAATCTGGGTGAAAGATACCATGTAAGAGGCAGTAACACAGATTTGGTCAGAATAGAAAGCCCTGAGTCACAGGTTTAAACAACTAAGCTTCATTCTTAGAAAGCATGACTGCGACCGACCTGGAAATCTGTACAAATAATCTGCTGGCTTGCTTTACTAAGAGATAGCATTAAAGTCATAAACCCTTTAAGTAACATAGTGCTACTTTTCCATGCCATGAACTGTATGTATAAATACAGTTGTATAAATACACGTGTGTTTTCCACTATCCTATCGAGCTATCCACAAATAGCTCGAGACATTTTAATTTTTTAAAAAAAATTCTGCCTACAGCTAAATTCAGATGAACATATTAAACACGGTAAAGCCGTACACTAAATCCTAACTGTTGATGTATCTCCTTACAAAGCTGGATTGTGTGCTTATCTAAAAGGGACTGGTTATATAATGTCTTAACCTCTTTAGTGCAATAAAGATAGACATTATTGCACAGTCAGCCTTTGGGGTATTTCTTCTGTTTCCTCTTCTGCATCTTTTCTGAACGATGCCTATCCAGTTAAGCTTTTCTTAGACTATACATTAATGTTCCATAGAATTTTGAGAGATTTCAAAACTTCTCTCTGTACAACTCACTTATCTACCGGTAAGGCATGCCTACGCACACATGCACTCATGCTCACAGTACTTTAAGAGCATGAAGTTTCATGGGAAACATTATAGTCTAGTGATTAAGAAAAGGGCTCTGGAGTACAATTTCCTGAGTGTGGATCCTGTGACTGGCTTAGTACCTTTGGGCAAGTCACTTAAATTCTTTGACTCTCCATTTTCTCATACTTAAAATTGAAAAACCAGTAACAATGGTCATCTTAAGTGATTTTAACTAACATGTTCCAAGCACTTAACATGTGCCAGGTACTGTTCCAATCACTTTGTACATACACCAAATCATTTAATCCTCACCACAACCCTAAGAACTAGGTATTGTTATTATTATTATTATTATTATTTATCATTATTATTATTATTATTATTATTATTTCCCCCATTTTAGATAAAGAAATGGAGGCACAAACAAATTAATTCATTCAAGGTTGTCCAAGATACCTGCTTTGTCTTTATTTAAAATATTGATATTTTCTTCCTCACTGATCTATTTGGATTACTTTTGATTTTTAAAAATATGACATTACAATATTGTTTATCTTGATAACTGAATTTTTTATATTTTTTAAATATATTCATTTTTATTTTTTATTTATTTTGAGACAGACAGAGACAGCACGAGCAGGGGAGGGGCAGAGAAAGGGAGAGAGAGAATCCCAAGTAGGCTCCGTGCTGCCAGAATGTAGCCCAATTCAGGGCTCAAACCCATGAAACTGTGGGATCATGACCTGAGCCGATACCAACAGTTGGACACTTTTAACCATCTGAGTCACCCAGACACCCCTGATAATTGAGGGTTTTTTGTGCCTTTAAATTTTGTACCTGGTGTGGATGCCCCACTTGCCTCACCCTAATCCTGACCTTGAATTTCTTACATCCAAGGGTTACTGATGCAATCAAATACTTTGTGCTGCCAGTGGCCTGTTAAATGGTGGCTGTCACTATCATTGTTATTGTTTCACGTAAATGAGGAAAAAGAAGAGCTAAGTAATTTTTCTGGATAAGCACATAATGACAGTTTGCAGAATTTTCCAGTTTTACCTCTCTTCACATAATAGTATATGACTTAAAAAATATGCTTTTATTACTACAGTTACCAAAATTTATGACACTTTCTCCTTTCCCAAAACACTTTTATAAATTATATATAATATTATACATGCTATATCTTATTATGTATATATTATGTATATATAATATATATATACATATAATTTGAGTTTTACAACAAGAAGATTAGTAGGGAAAGTATTTTTATCTTCTTTTTAATGTATGAGAAAACAAAGACTCCGTGGGATTAAGTGGCTTGCTCACAGAACCTGGCTAACAAGTCATGAAAAGCCTTATGTTGTCTTTTGCACCCACTTAGGGGAAATTCTTGGTAATTGCATGAGCTAGACATGCTACTGGCCTAACATCTATATAATGTCAGTTCAGAAGTTTGCTGCACACTTCTGCCTAATCCTTTGTTCTTCTGTAGACAAAATGCTGGAGGGGATAGAATGGGTGGGGAAATATTACCAATTACTGAATCCCACAGATCCCTTCTTTTCTCCTTGACGAAAGCATAAATGCTTGCTGCTTTTATTGAGAGCCAGAGTAGCAAGAACGCCAAATAGGAGTGGTGATTGCAGTTACAGTGAAGTAAAGAATTTAAAATTTTTATTTCTTCTTTGTTGCTTTTATGTTTTCAAGGTCATCTATAAAAAGCATGCATTAATGTTGTAATTTTATTTGTGAAATAATATTTTTTTAAAAAAACTTTTGAGTTTTTAGTTTGAGGGTCCTCAAGTCCCATTCTTCTTTTTTTAATGGTTATTTATTTATTTTGAAAGAGAGAGAGAGAGTATGAGAGAGAGGGGGAGAGGCAGGGAGAGAGAGGGACAGAGAGAGAGAGAGAGAGAGAGAGAGAGAGAGAGAGAGAGAGAATCCCAAGAAGGCTCTGTAGTGCAGAGTCCAATGTGGGGCTCAAACTCACAAACCGTGAGATCATGACCTGAGCCAAAATCAGGAGTCAGTGGCTTAACGAACTGAGCCACCCAGATGCCCCAGTGTTTCTCATTTTGAATCAAAACACCACATTCATGAAATTTGGTTGAATTACAATTAACAACTATAGAAAAGTCAATGAATAGTTGATGTAAGATAAATTCTTTAAATTAACTGCCTTTCATAATTTAACACTAGCTGCTATTCACTGAGGATTTCTTTCATCAGAAGCATTACCAGAGACTAACAGGGAGGACACTGGAGTCAGATTGCCTGGCTTTGCATCTGGCAGGTTCTGTGACAGTAGGCAAGTTACTCAATCTGTCTAAATCTCAAATTTGCATTTCATAAAATGGGACAGTTAATATACATATCTCAGTCTCTTTGAGGATTAAGGTATTAATTTATTAAAGCACACAGAACAATGTGTGGAACATAGTAAGTATTCCGGATGTGTTAGCTATTATTATGAAGTGGTCAAAACTGAACAAAATGCTTTGTGATTACTGTAATGGAAATATAAGATAGATATTGATCCTCCATTTTTGTACACAAGGAAAACTCACACTCTACGAAATTTGTCTATAGCAGGGAATAAAAAGAGAGGTGTGACTTAGTTTCTTGTATGACCATCAACTGTATCTGATACACAGTCAACCAGTAATGACCTTATCCACTCACTCATCTACATGTACTTAATTCGGTATACCCATACCTCTACAAAAATACTGAAGAAGTACGACTTGACATATACAAACACCCAGGAACATTGAAGAAAGGTCTCAGGTCTTGTGGAAAGATTGGCATGGACAAGTCAGACACAATTTACCTTAGACTTTGTATGAAGCTCAGGACTTGGATTAAAGAAGAAATGGAAAAGTCAGTATGCGCAGAGAAATAGCACTCATAAGACAGGGTGACAGGATCATTTTACTATATTGCCAGTTTAAAGTGTGTCGTCTTCAAGTTTCACGAGCATATGGACTAACCTCAACTTTCTAAACACCACACCCTTAGTATTTACCATAGTAATGAACATAAAAGTTATTTAATTATTTAATAAGTATTAAGTGAATGAATGAAAATAAGCAGCATGTTTAGGGTACAGACGCACTGCAGCAAAGGTACAAAAGTCCCTTTTCTGACTTGACCCTTGCACAGCGTGGAAGAGAGTTCGGGAAGGAGCCATAATTTCACTTAGAGCAATTTATCTGACAGCTCTTTTATCCTTATGGTTAACGACTTTATTTTCACCTACTTCAAATTAAGTTATAATTTAGACCCTAATTTCTCTTAACTCTCCTCTTTCCCCAAAGATTCAAAGAATTCTCTACCCAATATACCCTGAATTGATTTTCTATTATATAAAGAATATAAAACTGTGGAAAATATTCAAAATGTTTAATGTTTTTAATGTAGTTTATTTCTATTAAATTTTTACATACATACAGTCCATTTTTTGTACAATTTTTCTCTCACCAGATGTGAAAAAATGAGCAATTTCTTGAAGTTCATCAATTTCATTGTATTTTTTTTGCTCTGCAAAAGCAACTATTTTCAACTTTTTAAGCTAATTATTTGGGAGTTTACCACCATTTATCCTAATAAATGCCAATATCT
This sequence comes from Herpailurus yagouaroundi, assembly GCF_014898765.1. Taxonomy (NCBI): domain Eukaryota; kingdom Metazoa; phylum Chordata; class Mammalia; order Carnivora; family Felidae; genus Herpailurus; species Herpailurus yagouaroundi. Next base: position 940,400 of record NW_024412406.1, on the reverse strand, counting down.
TCCTTCTTAATTTTTCAGATTGGTTCATAACTTTTTAGACTTTCCACTGTGAAATACGAGGATTTGGCTCTTGTTCATTCCCCACACTTACTACTTCTTCCCCAAACATTTGCCTTGTTCCACGCACTGAATGTATTTATATGCTAATTTTTATTGAATCAACATTCATTGGATGTCTTATGACTGTGAGTGCCAACCTATGTAGTATACTCTGATCATTTTTTATAACTCATACAACTCACTACCTTACCTCATGAATAATTATATATCCTTTGAGTATTTTTCCATGTTATTATCACTAATTCAATACTAAAATTTACCACCTGTCCCAGTTGTGTAAATTTTCTCTCAGTACATTCAAACACTTGAGTACTTCAAACAGAAGGCTGTGCTGAGAGGCTTCTGACCTTCTCGAATCTGGAGTTGTTGCCGTGTGGGATCACTGACAGCTACTATTTTAGAACCTCTCTCACCATCATCCTGGGAGTGCCCTTTGCCTCTCTTATGCTTGATCCCCTTTCCTAAATTCCATATGTGTCACTTTCTTGGTTTACTTGCCCTTTTGATAAAACAAATCTTCCAATAGATTCCTTGTAAGTAGTGCAGAAAATGTAAATTATTTGAAGTATTATACATCTGAGAATATCTTCACTCATACTTAACAATTTGGTGTGAAATAGTTAAAAGTGCATATTTTTCAAGATATTAAAGATATAATTCTATTGGCTTATATTTTACAATGTAGTTTTAGAGATAGGGGCACCTGAGTGGCTCAGTCAGTTGAGCGTTCGACTCTTAATTTTGGCTCAGGTCATGATCTCACCATTCGTGAGTTTGAGCTCCATGTCAGGCTCTGTCATTGAAAGTGTGGAGCTTGCTTTGGATTCTCTCTCTCTCTCTCTCTCTCTCTCTCTCCCTTTCTTCCTGCCCCTCCCCTGCTCACTCATGCTCTCTCACTTTCTCTCTCTCAAAAATAAATAAATAAACTTAAAAAATTAATAGATACTCTCCAATACTCTTCAAATGAATTCTTTACTCTTTAATTATTGAATTTTATCCCTCTCTCTCTTTTCCTTCCTACTATATTCAACATGTAGTATTTAACAATTTTGAAGACCCTTTGTAAAAAAATACAAAATTACAAATACAAAATTACATAGAATAATGAATATTTCTTTGAATGAAAAAACATATCACAACAAAACATAGGTTATAAAAAACTGTCCAGGAGCACCTGGGTGGCTCAGTCAGTCAGTTAAGCGTCTGACTTCCACTGGGGTCATGGTCTCGCAGTTCGTGAGTTCGAGCCCTGCATTGGACTCTGTGCTGACAGCTCAGAGCCTGGAGCCTGCTTCGGGTTCTGAGTCTCCCTCTCTCTCTGCCCCTCCCCTGCTCATGCTCTTATCTCTCTGTCTCAAAAATAAATAAACATTAAAAAAAATTTAAAAAAAACTGTCCAATATCAAAATATAACCAAATGTAGAAAAATAATGTAATATTTTTATTCATTAGGTGCCTGACACACTTCTCATAGTTTTGTTCTGCATCATTTGTCTGTAAACATTTTGATCACCTACATATATAACAATAACTCTATGATACCCTTTTCTATAGTGAGAATAAGATAATTCAAACCTTTCTTCTAGTTGATCACATTGTGTTACTTTATCACTGGTCATTTAGAAAAGTTTCTTTCACATTTTTAAAAATTTTATTTATTTATTTTTGAGAGACAGAGAGAGTGTGAGCAGGGGAGGGGCAGAGAGAGGGAGACAGAGAATCTGAAGCAGGCTCCTTGCTGTCAGAGCTGAGCCCCATGTGGGGCTCAAACCCACAAACAGTGACATCATGATCTGAGCTGAACTCAGATGCTCAACCAACTGAGCCACCTGGGTGCCCCTCTTTCAGGTTTATAACTCATTGTTGTAATGTCACATAAACTTCTAGGATTGTTGTCAAACTTGGGATAAACTTCTACTGATTTCCTTTCATATATGAAGTATAAAATTTCAGGGCATTATCAAGTGTATTCCTAACAGGAGAGGACTTTTGACTATTCATTGAGAATTACTGTATTTTCTGCTTATAATCCATGCATCTGATGGATGATGGAAGAATTTTCCACATTTCAGCTTCAAATTCCAGATTTGTCACCTTGCTAGGTGCCATAGGATAAAACTACAGTGCAGTATGACCTTTGGTTCCATACCTTTGTGTCAGGACACTGGGTAAGGCTGTTTAATATTAGCTTTATGGTAAGTCTACTTCTGGCACAAAGAATATTCAGATCAGGAAGGCTTCACAAGTAAATTCTTCCAATTAATGAAGAAGTGACATCAATCTTTTACAAACCCTCTAGCAAGTAGACATAGAAGGAATAGTTCCTAAATTGTTTTATGAGACTAGTAAAATTTTTATGGTGAAACCTAACAAGGGGCATTGCAAGAAAGAAAAATTGCAGGCATTCTCTCATGATTATAATGAAACACTACTAAACAAAGTATTTTCAAACCAAATCTAGTAATATGTAATAGAAACAAGTTGGGTTTATTCCAAGAATTCTAGGTCTAATCAAATATTGAAATCAATGTAATTCAACACATTAACAGAAAAGAAAAAAATCACATGACTCTCTCAATAGAGGCATAAATGCCTTTGTTGGAATATAACATTTACTTATAATAAAAAGCATGAGCAAACTAAGAAAAGGAGAAAATTTCCTTAATATGATAAAGGACATCTATAAAAACCTTAAAGCAAACTTAATGGTGAGATCAGGAATGAGCTAAGAAGGTCTACTAGTCAAAATTGTACTCAAGGTTCTAGCCAATGCAATAAGGCAAGAGAAAGAAATAAAGGATATGAGGATTAAAAAAGAAGTTATGTAACTTTTTATTCACATATGACACATTTTGTATGTAGAAAACCCAAATGAATCTACCTACAGGCCATTAGAATTTACAAGGGAATGTAACAACATTGCTAGATGTAAGATCCATATATAAAAGCAATTGTTTTTACATAACAATTAGATATTAAAAATTTTTAAGTTACAAATGCAGAAAAATATCTCATCAAATATCTATGAATTACAGATGTATAAAGCCTCTATAGAAAGACCTATAAAATGTGGTTCAGATATTAAAGAAGGTAGTTTGAATTGAGATATACACCATGTTCATGTATTAGAAGCCTCAATATGATGAAGGTTTGATTCCTCTCAAATCAATCTACAAACTTAGTGTAATTTCCATTAAAAAATCTTTCATCTCTTGTATCATTGACTGATGAGGTGGGTAAACATGGACAAGTTAACTTCTGTGTTTCAGTTTCTTCATCAGTTAAATGGGCCAGTAATAGCCTACCTCATAGGCTCGAGCAAAGTTATCACAGAGCTGACACAGTACCCTTATGGTTTTGTAAATTTGCAAAAATAAAATATATAAAATATATAAAATAAATATATATATTGACAACCAAAATCACAATTAAACCTAAAACCTGCAATACTCCAGTTATTTATCCATAATACCTTATTCATAAAATGGCACCTGAAAAGCAAAAAAAAATTTTTTTTAAATAAGATTTCTTTTGATGATTATAAAATCAGAGAAGGGATTTTAACTTGGGGAAATAGCTCCTCTAATGTCTAGGGAACTTTGATGAAATAACTCTGCCATCCATGATGTTCTATCTCTTTAGTGAGAAGACTGTTCTAACCTCCCAAATGCACTCTGTCTTTCACTTAACTAGTGTTGCAGGAGCTGTGTGGATCTTGTCTGTCAAAATGCTGTCTTTCCTGCTGACTTCTTCTTTTTTGAGATGCAGTCACTTTCTTTAGATGTCGTCAAAGTCTGCATTGGCCAAAGGCACATTGTGTCTTTAGCCTCAGAGCATTTTGTCTTCTCTATTATGTACTGATCTAATTAGGCCATTTCTCAGAATTCCCTGATACCTGACTGGCAAAGCCCACAAAGGACTGTGGAATTCTTCACTCCAAATCCATAAGCATTCAGCCAGCAACTGTGTGGGCAATCTTCTGCAAAATGCAGCTTTTCTCAACTCAATTCCCATTTTAATATAGAAAATATGTATGCTTGAAACCCTGGAAATTATTTTAATGATAGTTAGGAAGTTTGCTCTCAAGTATTATTTATAACTTTCTTTAAAGGATGGCATCAGGGGCGCCTAGGTGGCGCAGTCGGTTAAGCGTCCGACTTCAGCCAGGTCACGATCACGCGGTCCGTGAGTTCGAGCCCCGCGTCAGGCTCTGGGCTGATGGCTCGGAGCCTGGAGCCTGTTTCCGATTCTGTGTCTCCCTCTCTCTCTGCCCCTCCCCCGTTCATGCTCTGTCTCTCTCTGTCCCAAAAATAAATAAACGCTGAAAAAAAAAAAAAAAAAAAAAGATGGCATCATGTTGATCATAATGATGAGGCAGATATACAAAGCAGCCTTTATAGGTTGTAGAAAAAGAGTGCGGATCCAGCAAAGACAGAAAGAGTTAAGTGCACAAATTCCACAACGAGCATGGCAGAGACAAGGGACTTGCCATATGATTCTACCCATGCTGCATTTAAGACAATGATTTGGTGCTAAAAGAAACTCCCACACTGGACTGTGGGAAGATATGGTCATCCCTCCTTATGTCAGATTCCATATTCTTTTCTTTGCCAACTTGGGGCACCTGGGTGGCTCAGTTGGTTAAGTGTCCAACTTCAGCTCAGGTCATGATCTCAAAGTTCATGAGTTTGAGCCCCGCATCAGGCTCTGTGCTGACAGCTCAGAACTTGGAGCCTGCTTCGGATTCTGTGTCTCCCTCTCTCTCTGCCCATCCCCCACTCACACTCAGTATCTCTCTAAAAAATAAATAAACATTAAAAAATTTTTTTAATCTAAATTATCTCTATCCTTCACTTGGAACACATTCTATGATTAGTTCCTTAACTGAAACCTATTCTTTTCTATTTTTAATTTAATTTAATTTTAATTTAGACGGAGAGAGATTGAGCAGGGAAGAGGGGCAGAGAGGAGAGAGAGAAAATCCACTGTGAGGCTCGATCCCCACAACCTTAGGATCATGACCTGAGCTGAAATCAGAGTCAGACACTCAACCAACTGATCCACCCAGGCACCCTGTAGTGAAACCAATTCTATGTGACAGTATACTTACATTTTATTTTATTATTGTTTTTTGCCTCTCAAAGATTAGTCATTCAGGTTAATGTTTCAAGAGGTGGTTAGCAAATTCATGTTCACTTTATTCACAGTATTCTTTGTTTTCTAAATTTCACCTTTGATCCCTCTCCATCTTTTAGATCATAGACCAATGAGTTCTCAACTTTAGTGAGGCACTAAAATGGGCTTCATTGGTCTGCTACAGAGAGGCATGCAGGATAACTTTTGTGTTAGAGAATTAGAGAGTTTAAAGAAGGCAACAGTAACTAGTAATTAGTAACTTTTTTTGTACAGCATAGAAAGTGAGCTAGTGGGTGATAGTATTGGGAGAAGATGATTATATTCGTTTTCTAAGAAATTACCACAAACCTAGTGGTTTAAAACAACACAAGTTTATTACCTAATTTTCTGTAGGTAGAAGCCCAGGCATGTTGTGGCTGGATTCTCTGCTCGGGGTCTCATCAGGCTGAAATCAAGAGCTATGGTTTTCATATGGGGCCTGAGGTCTCAGTGGTTGTTGGGAAAGTTCATTTTCTTGAGGTTGTAGAACTGAGGTACCCATTTTCCTGGTAACCTTGCTAGGAATCATTCTTAGTTCTTAGAAGCTGCCTGCAGATCTTTGCCATGTGCTTCCCATAGGCAGTTCATGCATGGAGATTTGCTTTATTCTGGGCTAACCAGAGCACATCTTTCTCATTTTCTCTTTTCTGACCAGCCAGGAAAACTCTTTCATCAAGACAGACTCACCCAGGATATAACTTCCCCATCCTAAGGTCACAGATTTGGGAACTTAATTAAGTCTCAAGAATCCCTTTGTTTCAGTACACAAATTGATCTTTAATTGAACCACTGGGAGAAAGTGTGAGTATATCAGGGGACTGGAATACTGGGGACTTCTTGGAATTCTGCTTACCAAAATGATCTAGGAAGAAAGGGAAATTTTTTTCTAATGCTGTACATTTACAGTATAGAGAGAATGAACTTATTCTGACTGGTGGACATAAATGATGCAATTCACAGTCTAGGTGTTACGCTGCCTCTCAGTAGAGTTGTGGGCCAAGAGAATTTCCTCCCTAATGGTCTTACCCATTTCCTTTCCACTGATGGCAAGTTTACGCAGAAAACTTTACTTACAATGAAAAGAGGGGTCTCCGAGACTGCTGAAGTTGATATGCAATTTACAGATCTCTTAGCTAGCCCACTTTTCAAAAATAAACCTCATTATCGAAGTATTACATTTATACAGAAAAGCAACAAGATCATTAGTGTATATAGCTCAACAAATTATCCCAAAGTGAACATACCCACATAGCCACACCCGGCTCAAGAAATAAACAATTGCCAGCATCCAAAAGGCTCCCCGATGTCTCCTAACAGGCTCTATGCCTTCCTATCTCCCCAAATTAACTACTTCTTTATCATTAGAAATTTACAATTGGTAACATTCTGTGCCTGACATCTTTAATTCAACATTATTTTTGTGCATTTCTATTGTAAGAATGTGCCACAGTGAATCTATCCATTCTCTTCCTGAGGAACCTTTGGGTTGATTCTAATTCTTGACTACAAATAATGGCTTCATGTGCTATGCACGCCTGCCTGGTATGCGTACTTCAAAAATAGAACTGGTTGGTTATAGAGCATGCATGAGACTCAGTGTGGCACTCACCACTGAGGAGAATCCCCATCCTTAACTGGGTGTAATGTCTCTAGTTTGGAGACTCTCCCTTTACGATCTCCAAAGAATAAACTTTCACTTTTCTGCCAGAGTGGGGAGGCTCAGTCACCCAGCCTGTAGGAGTGAAGGAAATAATCTGATCTGGCTACTTCTTAGCTATAGTTTCAATTCATCCTCCTTATTTTAGCCAAGCCATCTCTCTTCATCCTATTCCAGAGTTACCTGGTGTTGTCAACTCCACAATTTTTGAGGTCTCACCATAAAATCAGATTGGTTTTCAGCTTTCTTTGCTACCAATTTTAAATCTACATTCCTTGGGTCTGCTGCCTTTTCCATCTTTCTTGTTTTCAAAATGTTGATGCTGTCATTTTCGCATTTCTTTATCCCTTTGGGGTATATACTTTTAAAATAAAACCCATTGTGTTTTGTTTTGGGGAGTTGGGAAAACACAAGAGAAGAAAATATATGTGTTCAATCCAGTCTATCGGGTAAGGTAACTTTCTTTAGGTGTTCAGTGTTCCTCCAGAGTAGCAGAAGTTCTTTTGTAGGATGGCTCATGGTTTCATAAAATGAGATTCTAGCCTGCTTCCTGGGGTTTGGGATTTGTTTCCATTTTCTCTGTCATTGTTTCAGAGGTATTGGTGCCTTTTTAGCTTGCTTGTAAAGTGACATGAGGAAATAGACCATCTGCAGCACCAAGTCTAATATCACATAACCGTATGTTGATAGAACCAAGATATTTATGAACTGTGACTTCCACAGTAATGAGTTTGTTCTTGAGATGTTCTGGAACTATTTAGATAGTTTGTTTATGTTTTATTTCAGTAGTCTGTGCAATGATGTAGCTTAGATAGCAATATAAACTGTTTTGCTGGGTAGATTTGGGTTAATTGGTATGATTAACAATATCACCCAACTGAAGTATTGCCCTATAAGAAGAAAGGGATGATGGGTGAGAAGGAACCCTAAAAATTGTGCCAGTTCTTCCATGTTTGGAGGCATAGTCATTTTGAAGCAAAAATAAAATTTTCAGGGGCGCCTGGGTGGCGCAGTCGGTTAAGCGTCCGACTTCAGCCAGGTCACGATCTCGCAGTCCCTGAATTCGAGCCCTGCGTCAGGCTCTGGGCTGATGGCTCAGAGCCTGGAGCCTGTTTCCGATTCTGTGTCTCCCTCTCTCTCTGCCCCTCCCCCGTTCATGCTCTGTCTCTCTCTGTCCCAAAAATAAATAAACGTTGAAAAAAAAATTAAAAAAAAAATAAATAAAATAAAATAAAATTTTCAAATTGCTTTGGGAGTAATTACTTGAAGGACCTACATTAGTTATGACCATGTAAGGCCAATATGTACCTATTATCCTAGAGAGGGAAATAAGAGAACCATGGGTGGCCTCCTGAAAACAGCCCTCTAAATACCACTTAAAATGGTAACTGGTCCCAGAAAGAATGCAGAAAAATGTATCCAGGCATCAAGGAAATGCTTAGAAGTAAAGGAACCAAGACCCCTTTTCTTTTTTATTTCAGCATTGGAGAAAAACATCCTCACTGCTCTGGAATGGCTCTGGTGGGAAAGGATATCATAGACCACAGAGGGGAATCTCCATGAATGAAGATGGAGCCTGTATTGTAACTTGAGCCCAGAGACTCATGGCCTAGAGCTGATTCTGGCCCAGTGGACAGTTGAAGCTGACACCCTTGCAGACCCAATTCCCTCAGGCGTGTTGACTCTGTTTGGGGATCAGTGATTGAGTATGTGAATGTAGGCTAAAGAGCCCAAGCAAATGGTTTTTCCAGCAGCCTCTGTAAGAATCAGGACCAGCAGAGGCTTCATTGACAGAGAGAATAATATTGTTTGGCCCTTAGGCCTTGGAAACATCAAAGTGTTCAATAGGACACTGTGGGACAATAACATGCTGAGGGAGAGTAACAGAATCAATGACATGAATGGATGAGCCAGACGCTTCAGTTTTCTCTCTGCCTGGCATTCAGAGGGAGGATTAACTCTTTTGAAATGAGTATGTTTGTGGGGTTCTTGAATGGTTTACAATGGAAGAACATGTATACTGACTCCTTGAGACAGCAGCCTCATACTTTCTATTAATGAGTGCATGTGAATTCTTAAACAGTTAATAGGAAAACTAAGAGATATGATTATATTTTCATCTGGTGACGCAGGTGTTACCAAGTTTTATTACTGAGCTCCACCTTCCCGCCATGTATTGGTATTGTGTTAGTAGTCTATGTTGGAAATGACAGTACCCACGCTACAGGATTGTTCATAGCATTAAAGAAAGTAAAGAATACAAATGTTTGATACAGTGCTTAACACATAGTGAATGCTAAATAAATCTTTGCTGCTGTTGCTCTCTGAAGTTCTTTGTGGTAGCTACAAAGTGCTTATAACACTGGGGTAGAGAAAAATCTATGTCATTGCTTCTGTGATATTAAGCAATCTGCAGTCATCTTTCTGGACCTTGATTTCTCGGTCTTTAAAATAGAGACACTACAGTGATCTCACCACGGGTGCTGCAAGGAGAAGACAAGATAAGGTATATTGCAACCATCTAAAGTATTAAGGGTGGTACACATGGAAGCCCTTTTTATTTTTAGAGTCTTTCCAAGGAAATGGAAAATTTTCTTCATTAACTAAACATAGTAGCTAATCCTGAATTTTGACCTCTGTGTGGAAATTTTTCCCAGGAAGCCTTCAAAAGAGTGAAAGATTTGAGGTGCATTTGAAGCCATTTCTTTTCTTTTCTTTTTTTTTTAAGCAGAGCCTTATTCAGGGTTCTATCTCATGAACTGTGAGATTATGACCTGAGACAAAATCAAGAGTCAGATGCTTAACCAACTGAGCCACCCAGATGCCCCTGTGCTCTTCATTTCTTGAGGAGCATGTCATTTTCTGTCATTCTTCAAGGATGTTTGTTGATGGTGTTTGCCAATCAGAAGATAAAATAGTGGCCCAAAATAAGTGGTAAATATTGTTTAAGTTGCTTTGACCTACAACTCTGACTTTCTCCCTCCTGCCCTGAATGTACAGTGCAAAAGTTCCACTTCCTTGTTCAACAGTCTAGACAGAGTTTCACAGTCTGGACAGGGAGGGAATAATTGGAATCGGGAGAAGAGAGAATAGTCAAAAAGAGACCGACTTAATGACTCAGTGACAATCAATCAAAGGAGAGCGGAAGAGTGGGAAAACACCCATGAGCTCCACTAATTTAATTATTTGAGAGTACGGGACTAGTTCCATACATAAACCAGGCGAAAATTCCAGAAAGCCAAACCTCCAGGACCTCCAGGCCAGGCAGAGGACCATGGTAGCTCCCTTTAAAACAAATTCCTGAAAGGTGGGAAGGTGAGCACGTTTCCCATAGGTGCTGGCTAAATTACCACACACCCCGCGGGAAGCTGTGTACCCACTCAGAATGCCTCAGGCTGCGGTATGCTGGTCTGGTCTTCACCACAAAGCCCCCATTCGGAATCTGGGTTGCCACTACTGGGAGGCCCATCAGGGTGCTGGGAGCACTGGTGCTCCTATGAGGAGGATGCCAGCTCCACACCTAATGCTCTCTCTCTTGTTCTGCTAATCATCTGCTTTCTTAAGTGCTGTCATTCTCTCTGATTGTTTTCCCTGGCATCAGAATGCATTCTCTTGTTGTTTCTGCCATTGAAAATGATACCCTGAGCTTCAGAACATCAGCTTTTGGAATGCTGGCCTCATTCCAGTCATTCGCTACCCCTGAGTGATTTGTGTCCTCCAGCGGTCCCTCTCCTCTCTTCCCTGCACCCGTCCCAAGTGCCTGGCAGTTAGAGAGTCAGCACAGCGTTCTTCCTTCTTTTAGCTGCTCTGCAATAAATGCAGACTTATTAACAGCTGCTGAATTACCTTCCAGAGACAATGGCCTTTCTGCAGTGGGAGCGCTGCTTTTACGGTCTCTACGTGATTTCGAAACACAGGGTCTTGTGTAAATCAGGCCTTGTTGTGAGTGGAATGGGCAATAATGAGAGGAGCCAGCACTGAACACAGATTTCTATCCAATACATGTGGGGATTTGAGGAGTTGTTATTCTTGAACTATAGCACTGTGCTTTTAGATCTGTTTCATGTTTTATTCAAGAGTAAGTTTTATAATGTTTGTCATACCAGGGCATAGAAAAATCATCCATCTACACGGAACTCTGAGTTACCTCAGACACAGGGGTGGGTGTAAAGCTTTCAGTCTTCTTTATGTCAGAGCATTCCTCATGTTCCCTGTGCTGTGCCTCACAGGTCTCAGCCTTCCTGTCATGTCCCACTGTCACACAGAGTTTCTCAGCTTCAATGCTATTGACATTTTATGCCAAATATTTGTATTCCTATTTGTGACAACCAAACATGCTCCCTCAGGGCAAAATTACCACTAATTGAGAACTACTGGTCTAGCAGAAGACAAAATGGGTAAAGGGGAGGGACGCTGAGGGCTTGTGTCCAAGTCTTAGCGCAATGGCCCCTTGCGGTGCCTTCCAACTCTGGTCTTTGATTCTGGAAAGCGTTGTGCTCTTACAGTCCAGAGCTTCCCAGTGCTGCTGGCAAGAGTTCTGGGCTGATGAAGCCAAAGCCATTTGTTTGATCCTGAGTGTGCCACGAAGGCCAGTCAGTTCCATGACCCCAGACTGTGCCTGTGATCCCACCCAGCTGTAGTTTAGAAGACTCCTCCTTTTGGAGGACTGAAACTCTTCTTTCTGCCCTCCTCCTCCAACCCTTCACCACCCAGTTATTGTTAGAAAGATCTCAGGTATCCGTCCAGAGTCTCTGTGTGAGTAAGTATATGAACAAATGTGAGAATAGATTTATATTTACCATCTCTACCCCAGAAAGGGCATATTCTACTGAATCTTTCTTCTATATCAATGAATCAGACACCTCTTTTCATATCAATGTGTATAGCATATTCTTTTTATTTTCTTGATAAATAGCTGCTTAGTGTTCCATCATATAAATACATTATAATTCACTTAACCACTCTCTCAAAAAAGGTTACTTGTAAAAAAGTACAGGGTGCCTGGGTGGCTCAGTCGGTTAGGCGTCTAACTTCAGTTCAGGTCATGATCTCAGTTTGTGAGTTCAAGCCCCGCATCGGGCTCTATGCTGACAGCTTGGAGCTTGGAGCCTAGAGCCTGCTTCAGATTCTGTGTCTCCCTCTCTCTCTTCCCCTCCCCCACTCTCTCTCTGTCTCTCTCTAAAATAAATAAGCATTAAAAAAATTGTTTTAAGAGCTACAGTGGGAAATTCGTGTATATATCAAGAAATGGAATTGTTTCATGGAATATAATATGCATTTATAATTCTGATAGTGCAAAATTATTTTCCACAGGAGTTGTAATAATTTACCACCCCGCCAACAGTACATGACAGCACTTATTTTTCGACAATCAGCCTGACAGAGTGCCTCTACTTTGGAATTTTACTGATTGGTGGGAAATTGGGTTTCAGTGTAGTTTTAATATGAATGCATTTTATTATTGATGAGGTTGAGTGTCTCCTTGTATGTCTGAATCATTTTAATATGCTTTTCTGTGAACCATCTGTTTATTCCTTGCTCATTTTTCTTTTGAATTATTGGCTTTCTTTCTCCTGAATTTTGAGAAGCTTTTTATATATTAGAGAAATTAGCCTTGTGTGATACGAGTTGTAAATAATTTTCCTATAGTCAGTTGTTTTTTGATGTTGCTTACAGTATTTTTTTCTTCAACAGATTTTTAAAATAAATTTGTATGTAGTCTAACAATTTTTCCTTAGCAATTTTTGATTTTGACTTATAAAAAATTCTCCTACATTTTCTTCTAATATTTTTAGGACTTCCCTCATTTTAACATTTAAATTTTTGATCTTGCAGAATTTATCCTGTTAGCTCAACGTCAGTTATAGATCCAACTTCACGTTTCCCAGAGGCTCACCCAGATGTCCAATACTATATATTGAAATGCCCACTGTTCCTACATTTCTGTGGGATGGCACCTTTATCAGATATGAAATTCCTTCTTGTAGTTGACTTTCTATATATGTCTGGACTTTCTATCTTGTTCTTTTATTCTGTCTATTGATGTAACGCTGTTTCATACACAGACGCAAACATACACACACACCCAATGCTTTAATATTTGGTCAGCGCCGTTAGCATTGCTCTTTTCCTTTTTTTCCAGAATAGATAGGCTGTTCTCTTGTCTATTTTTTAAGGGTATATACTTAAATTTTTAAAATATTTATTTATATTTGAGAGAGAGAGAAAGAGGGACAGAGTGTGAGTGGGGCAGGGGCAGAGAGAGAGGGACACACAGAATCCAAAGCAGACTCCAGGCTCCAAGCTGTCAGCACAGAGCCCGATGCGGGGCTCAAACTCACAAACCACGAAATCATGACCTGAGCAGAAGTCAGACGCTTAACTAACCGACTGAACCACCCAGGCACCCCAAGGGCATTTATTTTAAAATAGAACATACAAATAGAATTTTTCATGCTTCAATAGTGCCTCCAGGATTGGGGGGGGCTGGACTGGGGTTCAAGACCGTGGGCCACCCTCTCTTGCAACATGGCCAGTTCTGCAAACTCCATCGAGATTACTTACTTTCCTTTCACAAAATCCTCATGTATTTGTTCATAGGATTTGTGGGAGTGTATGAGGTAAAAAGAAAAGGCATGTAGGGTAGGGAAAACCCTACTCTTTTATTTTATATAAATTTGGCCAATTTGAAAAGAATGCCAATCTATGGAGTATTAGGAGTTACTAGGCTCATTCTGGAGTTATTGAGTGTAGCCTGAGTATGTCAGCATTTGATTTTCAAATGTTTACCTTCAAGCAAAAGTACTCATTCCACTGTTACTGCACTTTGTTCTTCTTTTTTCCTATATTAACCTGTGTTGCTTGAATAAAAGAAAAGACACTAGATGGTTCTTTTAGATCCTTGCTATTCTTGGGAAGGTCTCTAACCTGATACCCATTTTCATGGAAAGGAAATAGATCAAGACCCATATATAAGTAGGTCCACCCACATCCACAGTCTCTGTAAGTTCTTGGCATTCCCTTACCAACCTTTTGAAACCCATATTGTTGAACTGGTCATGTTCAATGTCTTCTACGTGGATGCCAAAACCTGACTATAAATGCATGTGTTACTCCTTCAGGCCTGTTTTGTCAAGCTGGCACAGAATAAGAGCTGGGATTCTGGCTGATCGGCAATAGTACCCACACACCTTGGGCAGAGAGCATAAGCACACAATTACGAATGTGAGAAAATAAGTGTAGCTTAGGAAAAACTAATAATTCCAATGACTCATTATGACGGCATCATTTAACTCTGTAAGTCCCACACTTATCCTGTATTTTTTATACACTGTGTTATTTGCAAATAATCCTGTCTTTTCTTTTATAGGATTTAAATCAAGAATTCATAAGGCACGATCCTTACTTTGCAAGCCCAAGCTCATCCTGATTCATGCAGAGATCGATGTGGTTTTTTTCAAAAATTATATTTTGCCTGAATTAAAATCTAAAAAGAAACATTGATAATCACTATCTTTTAAGGACTATGGAAATAGCGGCACAAATTAGCCCTTTGTGTGTTCAATTTCTCAAGATATTAGAACAACAAAATGAGCAGAACACTTTGATTTCCTTTGTTTTGAAGATAACACATTTACCTGATTTTATTTTTTATTTATTTATTTTTATTATATATATATTTTTAATTTTTTTTAACGTTTATTTATTTTTGAGACAGAGAGAGACAGAGCATGAACGGGGGAGGGTCAGAGAGAGCGGGAGACACAGGATCGGAAGCAGGCTCCAGGCTCTGAGCAGTCAGCACAGAGCCCGACGTGGGGCTCGAACTCACGGACCGCGAGACCGTGACCTGAGCCGAAGTCGGACGCTTAAACCGACGGAGCCACCCAGGCGCCCCCATTTACCTGATTTTAAGCATTATCTTTAGAGAACATTAAATGGTATGAAAATGATGGCTGCATGGAGCAGCATTTATACATCACCATATACACGTGGTAAATCTAGGCTGTGCGAGCCAGACACCTATGCGAATAAGATCTTTGGAGACTGCTCTGCAGCATGAAATTTGCCCACAGGTCCCAAGATCAGTACTGTTGTCACCTGTTAGTCTGCAAGCCTCAGGCTCAGAAAGGACAAAAGGGAAGAGTGAGCATGCTGAAGGTGTGCTGGGGAGGTGAGCACCATCCTGCCCCTCAGTCTGCACTGTCTGAGACATCCTGACAGCTTTGCTCCTTAGGCATCTACCTCTGCAAATGAAAGTTACCAGGCTGAGTTCCTACTCTGCTAACAACAGTAAAGGAGAATCATTAACTTGCGAGCACCTTAGGGTCAGAAGCCATACTTTCTGAATGTTTGCATCTTCCAATCCCAGCTTCCTGTCTGGCACAAAATAAACTGGCAACACATGCGGAATCATCCCAGATTCTCTGACTAGTCACATGGTTTCTCTTTCCAGTGCAGGCATTATTAGTGTGTGGCTTCCCACTGTTCACAGTTGGGCCATGTCCTAGATTTCTTCTCTAAGCATGAGGGCTCAAACCTTGTAAGTGCCATATAAAGAAAGCATTTTAAGCTGTCTTTGCCATGCTGTTACCATGATCTATTTTCTTAGAATTTAGGCTGAGAGCAAAAGATATGTGTGTGTGGTGGGGGGGGGGGGGGGAGGGTGGAGACTGTGCCAGGAGAGGGTGGGATGGGCAGGGAGGGGTAGAACCTAGAAGACTACAGCAAGACCATTTGACCTCAGGGCTTTTGCATTCTGTGAGAGGTTTCGCCTAGCAAACAATTTAAAGGCACATTGCCCGGATATACAGCTTTTCTTCAATGTTCTTTGTGCCGTTGTCAGACTTAACAGATAGTTAGGAACCTTCACATTAATGTTTGTTTATTGAAAGTCTGAATTCAGAGGGTAAATTTCTTATGTCGTCCTTACTGTAGTTAGCTTTAAATATACAAAACGGAATCGCAGTGTTTGCATCAGCACACCTTAATCCTCACTCCTGGGCCATGATCCTGCCTGTTTCCTCTTGTTTCCCTGGGGCAATTTGGTTGCTTCAGCTCCTTTTGGCCCATCTAAGCATTACCTCAGCTCCTATTGCCCACAATAGAAAGATCTCTATGTTCTATTTTCACCCTTCTGCCCCACAAGTATGGCATTAATATGGAATGTCAGATTTGTGCAAAGTGCCTACATGCTGTTATTCACTCTCACTCAGTCTTTAGTGGGTAGTTGGCTGTGGTCTCACGTTTCCCATCTATTAAAAACAGAACTGGTGGTGTACGTAAGGTCTGGACTGCTGTTTAAGCAAAATATGCAATTGCCTACGTAATGGAGTTTCAAGGGTGAGAAGCTGAATCTGTCTCTCACCACTGAATGCTGTCTAAAATTTGACTTTTGGAGTACTAGCCCCTTATCTTTAAGCAAGACTAAACAGCTGATTGTGGAGGAAGTAGGAAAGGAACTAATGGTTTTGAAATCCGTGATGTGCCTGGCATTCTCTCCTGTACAATCACTTAGCATTACCTTATTTGTTTAATTTACTCAAGAAACAAATAGGTATTATTATACCCATTTTACGGATGAAGAAACCGAGGCCTAGCAAGAGCTTCAGGTCACACAGTTAGTAGTAAGCATGGAGCCAACACCAGTATACAGTTGGAAAACAGAATTTGAACTCTATTCTGGCAGACTTCAAATTACTTCCTCCCATCATATCATAGGAGGAATCTCAGAGCAGTTTTCCCAGTTAGGAAAGAGCACCTTTAGGAAAGAGGTTATTAGCACAAAGAAAGGAGGGGAGCAATAAGACTGAGTTTGTAGGGTAGAATCAGTTTGGGGGGTGACAGCTGCAGAGTGGGTCTCTCTTGGGATTTCAGCGAGAGCACACTTTGCAAATACAGAATCCCATAGCGCAAGAACCGTAGGGGATGCTGGAGACCACCTAGTCCAGCTGCCTTCCCTCCCTGCACATGAAGAAAAAGACAGGAAAGGACTTGCCCAGAAAACGGCAACTTAGAGGCAGAGCTGAGTCTACAGCCATGCCCTCCAAACTCCCGGTTTCTTCAGCTTCTCAAACTCTCTATCTCACTGAATGCCATCTGGGTTGCTGCTCTTGCTCCATACTTCAAAGTCCATCCCTTAGTAATGTGCCAGCTTCCTGCAACTGTAGAAGTGAATTGTGAGGAGTCTTGTATTTATCTGTCTATCTATCTATCTATGCTTTCTGGATGACCCAGACTCCTTTTACCCAGGAGTACATTAATATATGTATAAATTACTCACAATGTGCATTGTAACATTTGCCCCTATCTTGTTATACATCTATCACAATTGTACAGGTCACCATATCAAGAAGGATATGAGCCCAGCTTGTAGAGCTTCCACATTTCTACTCAGCCTTCCTTTCCTTATTTTTTGAGATGTTAAGAGAATGTTTTCATTATTCCAAAATGAATAGGATAGAAGCAAAGCTTCAGCCTGGAGAGTTAATTATAGCTTTTAATTTCAAATTTACCTCTTCATAAAGTCACTCGCTGACTTAGAACAGTGTTATCCAAAATTGCCCACAGCTCATATTTCCTCCCAGCTTTCCAGAGCTCTGCTGACTCATAAAATCACTTTATCTCCCAAAGCCTCAGGTTTCTCATTTGTGAACTGAAGTGGCTGATACAGACTGGCTTTGAGGCGTTTTTGTGACAATCGGTGAAAAATGATAGCAAGCTAAACTGTAGCATTCTTGTGCTCAAAGGGTAAGGCTATTCTCTGAGATCTAAGTGACTGTTCAGCCCAACAAATCAGTAGCTCATTTGATTCCATATTTCCTGTGTTTTTGTCTTATGATTCTATCATACAACTTAATTATAAGAGGGGAAATTAACTTCTGACTTCTTAAAAGATATACCAGAAAAAGGTTAATTTCTTATGTAGTGTTCTGGCCTGAAGAGGGGTCACATTAGGTAGAAGTAGATCACAAGATGATCAAAATTCTCACGTTTTACATGATTGTCAGAATCTGTAAGGAAAGAAAGGGAAACGGAATTATTATGCCAGGATCAAGAGACCCCTGAAGAGTAGGTATGAAAAAACTTCAGTATCTCCGCATATGTTCTCTGTTATTCTTAGATACACTTCTTTTGTTGTTGTTGTTGTTGTTGTTATTATTTTTTGTTTTTGTTCTATTATAAAGCAGTTGTGGTATGTGTACACAAAAGATGTGGCATATTAGATTTGAAGGGATGAGTGTTTAATGTTTTAAAACAACTTCTTTGCTGAATCATTTTGACAGGGATTAAAGTTATTTTGTCCAGGAAGTACTCACAGACCACATCCATCGGTGTT
Source organism: Herpailurus yagouaroundi (assembly GCF_014898765.1). Taxonomy (NCBI): domain Eukaryota; kingdom Metazoa; phylum Chordata; class Mammalia; order Carnivora; family Felidae; genus Herpailurus; species Herpailurus yagouaroundi. The sequence continues at coordinate 922,170 of NW_024412406.1, read as the reverse complement.
AACTCTCTTTGCTACCTGTGTGCCTATTTGTGCATCTAATCTTGTTATTTGGCAGTTTACGGTGTTGGTTTGCAGGCTGTCTCCCTTACAGAATGCAGGTCCTTTGAGGATTTTTTTTTTCTGTGTAATCTCACTATCAGAATTATGTCTACTGCAATTATATCTATATATACTAAAAAAAAAAAAAAAAAGCTTGATGATTGAATTATTGAATTAGCGAGTGGGTGAATAGATGGTACCAGACTAGAAATACAGAAATGATCACGACAGGCTGCTGTTTGCACGTGGAAAGTAAAGGTGCTTCTGGTGTAACTAGAAAAAGAAAAAGTGACCAGTGAGGTCATTGTGGGCATGATGGGGGGTGCATAAAAGGACTATTTCTCAAACTTCAATGTATATATGAACCCCCTAGGGATCTTGTTTAGATACAGATTCTGATTCACTGCACCTGGGGTGGGGCCCGGGATTCTGCATTTCTAACAACCTCCCAGGTGCTGCTCGTGCTGCTGATCCATGTGTGAGGGGCAAGACCTCCCAGGACCTGTCTTAGAGGAGCAGATGGCAATATGATGGGGCGACTTAGAGAAAGGCTGAAATTGAGCACAGAGTAAGCAGGGCCTGGCAAATGGAACTACAGTGAACTCTTGTAATTTGTGGTCATTGTGATCTGCAAAGTCACTAAACGCTGAGTTAACAAATACTGAACCATTGCTCCTCGGAGAAATACAGAGCGAGGTTCCTGTGAGCCTCTGGTTGTATCATCTTTGCCAACTAATCCATATATAACCTTACTTTATGTGTTTTTCTGTTTAAAGGCACTTTAATATACATTGATGATTCATGAGCATTAAACTTATGGCCATCAGCACTATAACTCAGGCCTAAACGAAGCTTGTCTAACACATGTATTTTCTCTGCGAGGACATCAGTCTTCTTGCCCTTCGGAACACCTCAGACAGCACATCTGTACTATGCTTGGGAGTCATATAAACAGCCAAATCTCCAACAAAAAGCACAAAAATCTGAGAAATGTTGCAGCAAATACAGTGTACAAAAGACACATACTTCCAGTATGAAAGCTGAAATAAGAAGGCAGATGTCACCTTGTTTGACCTCAGCTGGTAACTTGCAAATTGGGTGACTCAAATATTTTGCCTCTCGGCACATGTCTGCTACTGACCATGCAAATGTCATGAATATTGATTTGGAGGTTACAAATACATTTTAGTGAGTAGGTGAAATTACAAATATAGGACCTGAATAATAGCATTGACTATATAATATTCAGATGTGGGATGAGCCAGAAGAGGCATAATAACCTGAAACTAACGTAACATTTGTGTGTCAACTATACTGCAATTTAAAAAAAGACGATTAATAAAAAGAGACATAATAATTGCAGCAACCTCAGCAGAACAACAACAGAAAGCTTCGGGACACTGTGCTAAAATAACTGGATTCTTCTTGGAAACTACCAAGCAAGTGTGAAAGTCTCATCGGCCAGCAGGCAGAGTCTACTGTGAAATCCTGAAAGACTACAACATTTGTTAGTCTCAGGACAATGCAATAGGTCCAGCACTAGCCACGTTTCCGACTTCTGTGGGGAAATGAAGGCACTACAATTAGGCGAGATCATGTCGGTATTCACATGTAGTCATTAGTTATAGAAGTATCTCCCAGTCAGCATTTCTCAAACTTTCCCACCAAAGTTCCTCTAATAGCAGAGGAGAGTCAAAAACGTATTCTGAAGAGCCTGCCCCAACAAGGTCCAATGTTGAGTTCTATTTCATAAAATATCTGGGCTTGTTTTCACATAAAAGAGTTTCATGTTATTTACCACCAAATAAATTGAACTTCCATCAAGAGAGACTTCATGCCTTCTCATCCTCCTGGCACCCGTCATGGTGTGGGGGTGGGGTGGGAGCCCACCATTCAGCGTGTACAGGTCATCTGGATCAGTGTTTGGCAAACTACTGCCTATGGGCCAAGTCTGGCCCACCACCTGTTTCTGTAAATAAGTTTTGTTGGAACATAGCCATATCTACTCATTCATTTAACATTGCCTATGACTGCTTTCATGTTGCAATGGCAGAGTTGGGTACTTGTAACAGAGACAATAAGGCCCACAAAGCCAAAGATATTTGCTATCTGCCTCGTTACAGAAAAGTTTGCTCATTTCTGGTCTAAATTATTGAGTTTCTTTTTCTTAATAATTGATGCTATTATTTTCCCAACTTCTTAGGTAAAGAGGCCCTTCAGATATTAAAAACCAGGCAAGCACGAATTAGTTAGATCCCACCAATTATTAGCTCAGATACTGATTTCTATGGAGGGAGCCAGATCTTCCATTAGACTTGCATAACCCAAGTGAAACCAAACAGGGAGCAGGCCCGCTAAAGTGAATCAGCTTTTACTAGCCTGAGCTTGAGTCTGTCCCTCCTGACTGGAAGAGCCAAGGGTGTTTAATATCACGTAAGTGCCTCTGCGAGTAGGCAGTGATGGGTGATGAGCAAGGAGAGATTAGTGTTTAGATGAGCAAGGAGAGATTTATCTAGTACTGATAAATATAAATTAAAATAAGGAATTTAAACATAAAGGGAGGAGAGGGCACAAGGAAAGGGAAGAAGTATCTATATGCAGGGCTAGCAGAGGGATTTGGCAGCCCGACACCAGGGGCCCAAGGCAGTCAAGAGCAGAACCAGCTAGGGCAGAGTTCAAGCAAAGCTTTGAGAAAATGCTGTGGGTTTAATCTGGGATAAATATGGCTGACAAATCCAAAGGACAGGCATTGAGCTAAAAATAGCAGATAAACCAAGGGAAAGGAAATACAGATTTGAAACAGAGCAAGAAGAAGGGTGAGAGTAAAGCTAGGAAACATCTAGAAATTTGCATCATAGAAAGAAGAAAACTAGCTTGTCTTTAGTGGCCTTGGGGTTAGTGTTTGGAGTTTGGGCCATTTGAATCCATGGAAAAAATTGAAGGTATTTATGAGAATCATTTGTCCAATAAGTAAAAATTTCAGAATGCTTCTGAAATTATATATATTCTTTTTTTTTTCCCCCATGAGATTCAGGGCAGGACTAGAGAACCACAAAGAAAAGACTTTAATTCCTTAGAGTTTGGGAGGTGGTTAGTTTCAGGAGTTCGGGGGGGGGGGGCGGGAATGGAAAAGCAGCATGGGATTTGTAAGATAAAGGACATTTTTTGGAGCAAAGTTTTAAAATTTTGCTTCTTGAAGGGTTTGGCTTAAAGGAATAGAGAGAGAGATTCATGTTTGGGGAAATCTCAGAGATTTTTTTTTTCTTAAACTGGGTAATATGGCTTCTATAATTATATATGTGAAATCTGATTTGCTTTATATATTATCTATGCCATGATTTTCACATCTGGGAAGGACACCTGGGTGGCTCAGTCAGTTAAACATCTGACTTCAGCTCAGGTCATGATCTTGCAGTTTGTGGGTTTGAGCCCCACATTGGGCTCTGTGCTAACAGCTCAGAGCCTGGAACCTGTTTCGGATTCTGTCTCCCTCTCTCTCCGCCTCTCCCCAGCTCACGCTCTGTCTTTCTCTCTCTCAAAAATAAATAAACACCAAGAAAAAAAAAAGAACTTTGACATCTGGGAAGTGTACTCCAAATAGGCATTCCTCCCTCTCGTCCCCTACAAATAAAATGTCTGGCTGGTTATGGTTGTTGATTATCCACTGTCAACTAAAGGTACAGAAAGATCAAAGGACAGGGATTTCTTTTTGAAAAAGGAGTTATGTAGTTTCCCTTGCTTCCCACAGGTAGCCATGTTGATGAATGGAATTGGCCTTAGGATGAAGTTGACCCATAAGGTAACTAAATGGTAAGACTAAAAGAACCTTAACTCTTGTTGGCATCATGAAGCCACTGGTATACTCTATGCTGGACTTCCAGTTTTATGATAGGTTATATTTCTTTTTTTGTTAGGTCATTTTGAGTTGGAATTTCTTTTTTAATATATATTAAAGTTTATTTATTTATTTATTTATTTATTTATTTATTTATTTATTTAGAGAGCGTGTGCACTCACATGCACACAAGTGGGAGAAGAGCAGAGAGAGAGAGAGAGGGAGAAAGAGAATTCCCAGCAGGCTCCACACTGTCAGCACAGAGCCTGACTCAGAGCTTGAACTCATGAACCAAAAGATCATGACCTGAGCCAAAACCAAGAGTTAGATGCTTAACTGATTGAGCCATCCAGGTGCCCCTGGAATTTCTGTTACTTCCAGCCAAAATCATACTGATACATACCATTTTGATATATGTACCAAGTTCTCCTCCAGGCACTGAGGCTATGCTGCTGAATATGAGCTAAACAAGGGCTAATTTGGAAGACAAACAAAGCAACCAGATGATTTTAGTAGAATAATCTAAGATGATTGTTAGACCCCAAAATTCTGACTATCCCGTCCATGCTACCCTGATTGAATGATTTACATTTAGGGAAGGGGATAGATTCTAAGGGAGCAATACACGCCCATAGCAAGAGTTAAGTTTGCTAAAGGTGAAGGGAGATACATATATATGGTGAAAACTGGGGAGATGTCAGTGATAGGGGGAAGTTATGGCAGGGGAGACAAGAGGGAGATGAAGGGGTGTTTCCACTACAAAATTCCTTTGAAGGACATTCAGAAGGAATATCTAAGAATGTGGATGAAAGTCAGGAGAATATAGAATCAAGCCAAGAAAAGAGTAATTAAAGGAGTCAATGGTCAACTGTGTCAAAAGCATCTAACAGATCAAGAAGGATGCAACTGTAAATTGTCTATTAGATTTGATAACAAGGATGTCATTGAGGACCACAACAAAAGTAGTTCCTGTGTAGAGAGAGGGGTGAGAATCAGAAGGGAGTGAGCTGAACAGGGAATTGGAGTAAAGAAGTGGAATCAGGGGCTTGTTTTTTTCTTCCAGAAGCTTACCTGGGAAAGGGAACAGAGATATGGAAGGAAGGTTGTGTACATTTGGTGGTGAAACTTGAAAGTTCCTTAGGAAATTCTGTTTGGACCTGTTAATGAAGACTTTCTAATATAGAAGAATGATTGAATTCCTTTAAGCCTGATTATGGACCCCTATCATACAATCGGTATTTGGAAAGGCAAGCCTGTCGTTACAGATCCACTCTGCAATTCACATACTGAGCAATGGGAATTAGACTGGCCAGGATGCCCCAATAGTATACTCAATTTGTTGAGTTTGACTGTGAAAGTCATGGCTTTTCATTCATTGTGTAAGATTGCTGTTTCAAGTACCTTTCTCAGCCAGATATGCTTACTCCACAGTTGTAAATCAAGCTCAGAGCTTATTCAGCAAAAATGTAAACGTTTGTTTTTAATTGATAATGTTTTATATATAAGTGATGGGGTAATCACACTGGTCCTCTCTAAACCCTTGGGTCCATTTCCTTTTAGTCTTCTTGCTATTTCTGTATATTAGTACCTCCGATGTACTTCATTAGGCCTGGGAGCCACTAGGAGCAGTTATGAAATGTCAGGTTTAGGCCCCTCTCCAAAAGCTGAATATATTTGAAAAGGTAACACATACAGAAGCGAGCATCATTCAGCAAGGGCTGCATTGTGCAAGTCCAGAAACAAATGCTGTCTTTGTTTAAAATTCTGATAGCTTCTTTATTATGGAATTTCTGCACTAATTTTGATTTTTAAAAAATCCATTAAAATATTATATATCTTGATTACTGAGGTTTTTAGTGCCCTTAAATTTTGCACCTAAAGCAGTGCCTTCCTCACCTCACCCTGGTCCTGACCTGTAACACATTGGCTGAGAGACTGGCCTTGACCTCAGACAGATGTTGGTTTGAACCCGTTCTCCCACTTATTGAAAGGATGACTTGAGCAAGTTACCTGACCTCTGTAAGTTCAACAACCTCACTTGTAAAGTGGAGATCATTAGACAAAGTGAGTTAATACAGGTAAAGTGTTTGTCTTAGGGATAACAAATATTCAATAAATCGAACAGTATTCCAAAACAAAAATGAATAACCTAGATAATTACCATATAATAACCCTGTCAAATACCTATATACACATGAGCTTAAATTTTCTAGTAGTCACTTTTGAAAAGGAGAAAAGCAAAAAGTAAAAATAGTTTTAATAATTGATGTAACCCAGTATATACAAAATGCTAATATTTCAGCATGAAATCAATATAAAAATTATTAATAGGATATTTTACATTATTTTTTATACCATGTCTGGGAAAATGAGTATGTATTTTATAATTACAGGGCACCTCAATTTGGACAAGGCACATTTCAAGTGCTCAGTGGTCACCTTGCTGGTGACTGCCATACTGGATGGCACAAATACAGACATTCTCAAAAGACCATTGGAAGCAAGAGCCATTGGGACAGGAATGTGGAAAAAATAAGGCATTTCTAAACTCTTTTTTAATAGGGCAACTTGAGCAAGAGCACAACTTCCAAGTTCAAGGCAATTTTTACTACCCTTTGAGTAACTCTCATGAGGTCTTTGAAATATGAAAGACTGTGAACATTTGGGAGCACAATTAGAAAAAAATAACCATTAGGAAGAGTAGATTACTTCCTTTTTAATTTCGACCAGTTTAACAAACACTATTTGCTTCTTCTCTTATTCTGCTGGGTTCTAAGAACACTTTAGTATTACTTATAAGCACAGTGGCCACGGATTTAAAATACTTTGAGTTTTAAATCAGTCTGTCCTTAGTGCCAAAAATTGATGAGCATTTGAAAACAGAACACTCTGACACTTTACAGGTATTTTGAAGACTCGAAAAATTCAGACCTAAAGGAAAGAAAAAACTAAAAGTTGGTAAGGAATGATCATTTTAAAGACAGTCTTGGGGCGCCTGGGTGGCGCAGTCGGTTAAGCGTCCGACTTCAGCCAGGTCACGATCTCGCGGTCCGGGAGTTCAAGCCCCGCGTCGGGCTCTGGGCTGATGGCTCAGAACCTGGAGCCTGTTTCCGATTCTGTGTCTCCCTCTCTCTCTGTCCCTCCCCCATTCATGCTCTGTCTCTCTCTGTCCCAAAAATAAATAAACGTTGAAAAAAAAAAATAAAGACAGTCTTATTTAGGGGCGCCTGGGTGTCTCAGTGGATCTCACAGTTTATGAGTCCGAGCCCTGCATGGAGCTCTCTGCTGTCAGCCCAGAGCCCACTTCAGATCCTCTGTCCCTGCTGTCTCTCTGCCCACCCCTTGCTCGTTCTCTTTGTCTCTTTTTCTCAAAAATAAATAAATAACTTAAAAGAAAATAAAGAAAGTCTTATTTAGGGCTAAATACCTAAAAAGAAACAATGAGCCAGTGGTAGTATGCTTTTATTTAAAGGAGAGAGTCTATGTTTAATTCACTTAACTCACTTGTGTTAAGAAAAAAGAAAATATTTCCCAAAGAACATGTGCAATACTCTTAGATATGGTGTATGATCTGAAGCATTTTTATAAGATGTTAACTTCAAGTATATTTGCTCCCAGGCCTCCCTCAGCCCTCCCAATGGCATATTTACCTTCTTCACCATTTATGGCACCTCAGGTTAGCAGTGAATGCAGAAGAGCCAGATTTATCAGGAACAAGTTATTTTCCTAGCATAAAAAAATGCTGCTTTTTTTTTGTGCTGATAGTTTATGTATGGCATTTGACATTTCACGTCAAGACATAATTTTGGAGTGCATGAATTGACTCTTCTTGTGCATGGTAGGGATGAAATTTCTTTAACTAAAAAGTGTTTCCCCATGACCTATATATTTTTAAGGTAAATGCTGAGTCATTCATGATACATTGGAAAAGTCTTTCTTCCTCCAGCTCCACCCTCCTGGATTGGAAATAAACGTGCCAAATCTCATGTAGAAATCGTTTTCTGGAGGTTTTCCAGGTCTGAGAGTATGGGAAAGGAGGCCATTTAAATTACAGCAGCCTACTGCTCCATTGCTGTGCTGAGACCAGCAGTTTCAGCCACACCTGAGGGCTCTTTAGAAAAACAGAATCTCAAGCTCCTTTCAGAACTATCAGATTAGAACCTGCCTCGTAGTAAGATCCCCTAGATGATTCTGTTGCAAATTGATGTTTATTTAAGAAGCACCTATCTATAGGTTGCAATAGTCTCCATAGTTCTGTTTAAATAATCTTTGTTCAAAGATCATAATAAAATGTTTCATTATTGTTACCATTCTTCAAATTAAAATGAAAAGGTTTCATATTTAACCATTTAACTAACTTTAAGAATTCCCTTAAAATACTGTATAATAATATCATGCTGCTATTTAAAAGTGACTTCACTATTACTTTAAGAAATGTATTTTCATGTGACCTATAAGTATCATTGTAATCTACAGGTTTCACAATGTGGAAAGCCGTTCCTAGTACTATGCCTTTGTGGATAAGACCTGGGCGTGGGTATTTTATCAAGCTCTCTTGGGGAAGCTGATATGCAGCCAGGGCTGAGAGCCCCTGCTCTGTCTCCAGGATATCTGATCCAAGGCTTCAAGGTCTTGGTGGGATTCAGAACATTGTGACCAGTATCTCTCTCTCTTTCTCTACCCACCTCTTCTTTCTCTTTAACATAATTTTGGCTCTGGTTCACTTAATATGTGTAGTAGTCCCCCCAGTGGACTGATACAAGTGGGGGTTTCCTTCCTGCCTTTCCTTGTTCTCTCTGGTTTCAAGGTCTCAGTCATAACCCTGAACAAACATTCTATAGTTCTTCTGCCCCAACTTTACTCATTAATCATTTCCTTTTACACTTCTGGTCTCTTTCCAGCTTTCCAGAGTCTTTCTGGAATCCAGGAGACTGAAAATAGCATCCCAGATGTGTCTACCTCCGTTTTCCTCCCTCCCTTCTCTATGATAGTCTTCAGAGACAGCCCGAAATAGCACTGTCCTTTTCTTGCTGGGACTTCCAACATTCTCAGGCAGTTTTTCATTTTTTAAATGAAAAAAAGATCTGAAATAGCTAAATTAGATATCTAATAATTCAGATCACTGATTGATTTTCTACAAAGCTGTCAGTTATATTTAAAAACTAGAGACTCTATTGGAAAAGTAGCTGAGCTCAGAATTCAGTAAGTTTCAGCCTGCTCTGCTCTCCGCTGGCTCAATGGCTGTGAGAAGCATCTTAGGGCTGGTTTCTGTGCTTGGGCATGGAGCCAATGATACCCTATCCTGTTATGTTTATTCTAAAAGCACTTAAAAATGTTTTTTGGATGAGTAGTATTAAGATTCCAAAGAATGGTGAATATAACCCAACTAACTTAATTCTATAAAACAAATTTAAAAAAAATTAATGTCTTAAAAACAATCCGACCCAATTATCAGTTCACGTAATTTGGAAAATGCACATATTTCACAACTACTGAACCAATGTGGATTTGAGAAAATAGCTGTTAGAATGACTTATATATTGTATATTTCTAACTGCTTGATTTGGGGACTGTTTTGATAAGCCCTTAGTTAGTAAAGATACTTCTTAAAAAAGAAACAAAAACTTTTTTCCCATTTGTTATCATATGTCTCGATGTTCTGGAATGCTGGATTCTGTTTTCTCTTTCAGGAAATCACTTCGAATATTTTTGTCCTCTGGCCCAAGCTTCCCCCCACTTTGGGTTCTGGGCTGAAAGATCTCTGCAGCCTATAATCTATTTTTCCACTTGATCAGCCTACCAGTTTGGTCTTTAATAATTCACATCTACATTGAAGCCTAAGACAGAAAGGCATGTCAAGTGGACACAATGAGAAAACCAATTTAAAGATGGGAAAGAGCATCAAATGATTGCCTGGGTTTTGAGTTCACTGTGAAGAGAATTAAAGTACCCTATGTCTTAAATTCATACAATTCTTCTACCACCTATCAAGTATCTTATACCTACCTATCAAGTAGGGTGGTATAATTTGCCAGGAAATGTACTTTTTAGGAAAGTGCTTTAAAGATAAAGATTAAAAGTACTTATGAGATCTTTAAAGGGCATGCTTAAAAGTTACACTTTTACTAGAAAACCATATAAATAAAAATAAAATCATCAAATCATTTAAAGTGCAAATTATCAAGATTTAAAAATTTTTAAAAATTGATGTAGGAGTTTATAAATGGGACAGTAATCTAAATTGTTTTTGAAAAAAACGGTCTGATGTAAATGCATAAATAACAACTTAAAAAATTCTAAGAATTATCAAATAGTCTGTGTAGAATTTATGAAAGCATTTCTAAAAGAGAAACATTCCAGAACACACACACACACACACACACACACACACACACACACATTTTAATATATTGTTAATTCATCAATATGTAGTTTGCCTTCTCTATGGCTTAGCAAAGGCCAAGTTGAAATCCTGAGCTCCCTTCCTCATTGTCAACCATATTGAATCTACATCCAGCTATCTTTTCTATTTCACCCAGCTGAAATGTGCCCATAACTCACTTTACTACCAGCCAGGACAAGTCTGCTGATGAAAAACAAACAAACAATCCACCAACTTGACCCTTACATGTAACCCTGATTTCCCTCGACCAAAGCAATCACAGGGAAAAATCAAGGGTTTCAGGAACAACCACAGTGGGATTAGCTCCAGTTTCAGTGACATTTGTTATTTTGACTCTAGATCTCCCTGCGCATGGATGACCCAATATGAGTGCTATGTGGTGGCTGGTAGGCCAGAGTGGGACTGACCAGAGAGAGAAGTTCCCTATGCTGCTGCTGCTTCCCCTGTGGGCCTGTTCACACTGCTTCCCCACCCAGAAGCTGCCCTGAGGTACTGCCCCTCCCTGCCACTAATCCACCTTGGCTACAGCCAGGCCAGAACTGCTCTTTATTTGTTCCACTGGAAGGCTGGGTGTTTTCAACCCAAAAGAAAATGAAATTTAATTGTTTCATATTCAGTCTTAGATAGTGTGATCTATAAGTAATGATAGTTCTTTGGTCTCTTTCAGGAGTATTTTGTGTTTTCCTAGCTCCCTTTAGTCCTGCAGTTTTATAACCTGCTAGTATGTGGAAATACTTAGGGAGCTTTTAAAAATCTATTTAGACACAGGCCTGAAATTTTAATTTAATTGGTCTAAGGTAAGGCCCAGACTAAGTGTCTTTGAAAAGCTCCCAAGGGGTTTTAACACAGAGCTAGAGCTTAGCTTGGAAAGTAGCCCCTTGAGCATTTCTGGGAGTCCATGGAAGATGTCATCAGTGTGGTTAGGATTAACTGGTCAGTCACCAGGGAGCTCTGTCCTTCCTTCCTTCCCCCAATGCTTGGCATTGCTACATCCCTGCTCTCTCCCACTAGATAGGTCTCTTTCTGCCCTGTCACCAATACCACTTCTAGAGGCCTGAACCACTGGAGAGTTGACTAGGTGCCACTTTTAGGATTAGGGCCAGTGGGCCTCAAAACTAATAATAATAAACACTTAACGATCCTATTCCTATGTGCCAGAACTGTTCTAGACTTATATTACATCATTTAATCCTCACAACAACCCCATAAAATAGGCACTGTTATTATCCCAATTTATACACGAGGAGAGTGGAACACAGAAAGGTTATGTAATATGGCTGGCAAAATCCTAAAGAGGAACCCCCCAAATTCCATTCCCTTGTTATTCAAACACTAATACAGACTACTGTTGATGGGATTCTGTAGATGTACTTAAAGTTCCAAGTCAGTTTCCCTTAAGGTTCAGAGATTAACCCAGTTAAATCTGATCCAGAAAGAAGAGTTTTCTCCAGCTGGAAGCAGATGGGGAAGTCAGAGAGATTTTAAGCATGAGAAAGACTCAACATGCTATTGCTGGCTTTGAATGTGGAGGAAGGTATGTGACAAAGAATGCAGATGGGCTCCAAGGAAAGATAGTGGCTGGAGGCTGACAGTAAAAAAATGGTCATGAAAAACAGGGATGACCTTGGAAGTGAATTCTTCCCCAGATCCTCCATATCAGGTAGACCCCAACCTACCTCACAGCTTGACCTCAGTGCTATGAGACCCCAAAGAGCAGAGAATTCAATCACATCCTCTTGGATGTCTGACCCACAGAATTATGAACTAATAAATGGGTGTTGTGTTAAGGCTCTAAAGTATGGTAATTTGTTACAGAGCTGTAGAAAACTAATACTGATAAAGTTGCCCAAGGTAAGCCAGACAGTAAGCAGTAAAATCAAGATTTGACCCTAAGTACTGTGGGTCAACAGCTCTTTCAGATTACTTCAATTCCCACACCCAATGGATCAAGGCTGCACTAAATGATACATAACCGTACTGGGCTCTCCCACTGATGACCTCCTCACAAGGGTTTAGTAATGAGGCCAAATGTGTTTAACTCCCTTCTGAAGATGTCTCCCAGCTGGCTGCTTAATCCCTTTGGCAAAACCTTTTGGTAGATTTGCATCATGTTCCCCAGAATTAACTCCACTTGGGCTTAGGTTGAGGTATGATCTCCTGTGTACACAAATTTATAGTTCTGTTTTCTGGGAATGTACAATAATGCCTAGGAAGTCCAGGGCTATTTATGACAGGACCCATTAATTTACATACTTAGCCTGCATTTTGAAACCTGATGTGATATTCAGATATAGGATGTATTTCTTTGGATTCTCTCCTACTTCAGTATGCATGAATCATTGGTATATTTACATTTATTCATTTCTTTCTCATTCAAACAAATAGTGAGTATTCACTGACTAGTATGTAATAGCTTTTCTTTCTATAGCTCTGAAAGTTTTTATTTACTGAATGACAACTATGTGCCAGAGAGGATGCTAACTGCTTTGTAAATAATCTCTCATTTAAACCTCTATATACAGGTATCATTATTTTCATATTACAAATAGGCAATTGAGGCACAGGATTATGAAGAAAGAATCTGTCTAAGGCACACAGCTTACAAGCAGTGGAGCTAGGTTTCAAATGGGCTCTCACTTCAAAGCCCCTTATTTAAAATAAAAAAGCTGCTACCTATCTTCTGAGCACCCCTGAAAGTTTAGAACTACCCCATGGCACAGGGCTTCAGTATGGTTCAAATGAATGACCCAAAGACACTCACAAACTCGGTCTTCAGGCAACTTCTACATTAGCCTGCTGTGCTATCACATACCTGCACATCTGGTAATATCATCAATATAAAAACCATTTCAATTATGGATGCTGGCTCAGGTGGGGTCTTGCAGATTTAAAGATATTTAAGTAAAAAACCCAAGGCAAAAACCATCTTTGTGTGGATTCATCCTTAACCATACTTGGTTAGTTTATTTAGAACAAATAAATCACACCAATTCTGAGGTGCTTTCTATACCTTTCTTGTGCTTTCTAAAAAATAAAATGCTTATCATGTGCATATGTAAGAATTTGTTGATAGTATCAAACAACAAACCCTACATGAATAAAATATTTCTGGATGTTACCCTAAGTCAGTCAGTAATGCTGACTCTTTTGATGTCCATGAATCTGCCAATTAAGCAATCCTCAGATTAAAATCTAGTTTATTCTTTCCTTTGTGAAAAAAAACTTGGTTAATAAAATGATCACATTTTTCTATTCTAACATATTCTAAAGTAAGGTTTGTGAATTTTTAATACAGAAATGAAGCAGAAAGGAGTAGCTAGAAGAAGGACATTATGTTATGTTTGAATGTGCCATGTCATGTTTGAAAATTAGGAGACCTCTGGGGCACCTGGGTGGCTCAGTCGGTTAGGCATCTGACTTAGGCTCAGGTCATGATCTCACAGTTCGTGGGTTCAAGCCCCGCGTTGGGCTCTGTGTTGACAGCTCGGAGCCTGGGGCCTTCTTCAGATTCTGTGTCTCCCTCTCTCTCTGTCCCTCCCTTGCTCACACTTTGTCTCTCTCTGTCAAAAATAAATAAACATTAAAAAACAATTTAAAAAAATTAGAAGACCTCAAATCTTACCCTCCTCATGTCACCTCCCAACTATGCTTAGTTGGCTGTCTGAGTCCCATTTTTTACATATGAATCAAAAATAATGCTTAAAGCATTATATGAATTTATGATTGTTATTATCATTATAATTATTAAAACTGAGAACTGACAGTGGGTAGATGTCCTAGACTCTGGAAGTCATAAATCCTCTGTAAGGGGCTTTTCTGACCTGGCTTCAATTTTTGTTGAAAATTGAACTCCCTTTTTGTTTTGCCACTAGAACCCTTTCCAGGCAATAGAACAGTAAGATGATGATCCTATTATGGCGGAAATAATTGGTGTGGTGGTATCCAGCACTACAGTTGGCTGTGATTATTTGCCCACCAGGAGCCTTTGGATTTGAGCAAGTTGCAAAGTACAAATGTGAGCTTCACATAGACTCACTCAGGATATGCCCCAGTACCCATTATACAAAAGTGTTTGATAAAGTGATTAATGAAGTAATAAATGAAGGACTGACTTTTTATCCTCAAATGGAGCCCAATGATTAGGCTAAGAAAGAGAATCAGAAATATTTCCTCTTTTATTTTCTTTAGGAGATTATTAGTCAGAATTTTTGTCTCCAGGAAACCAGGCCTCTAGTATAACATTTCTTTCTTTTTTTTAAAGATAAAATTTTTAATGTAAATGAGGAAACCAAATTACCAAGAAGATACAAAAATCATGAAATCATACCTACTTAATAATATAATCTTAAAATACACAAAGCATCTTAAAATTGGTGGATTTACATGAGGAAACAGATAAATCTACAATCATAGTAGGAGATTTTTAAAGCATATCTCTCAGAAGCTGACAGATGAGGCAGACCAAGAGTTATAGAAAATTAAGGCTCCCTAAATTTGAACAAAACATTTAAAAAGGGCTAACTCAAGCACATAGCACATAGGCTCCTGCCCCTGTCAAATAGACAACATACATTTTTTTTCAAGCACAAATGGAACATATTCACAGCTAGACCACAAGGGAAGTATCAATAAATTTCATTGAATCAATATCATAATGACCATCGTGTCTGAAAACAATGCAATATTAGTGATTATTACAAATCACAATAAAAAGATGTCCAAACAACTTCCCCATGTATTTTGAAACTAAATGGCATACTTCTAAATCATTCATAATTTAAAGATGACATTCAAGGGAAATTACAAAACATTTGAAACTAATAGTTTTGAAAACTCATCATATCAACTCTTTTGGAATGCAGCTAAAGAAGTACTTATAGAGAAAATCAAAGCCTTAAGTACATCTATTAGAAAACCAAAAAGACTGGGGGCACCTGGGTGACTCAGTCAGTCAAGCATCAGACTTCGGCTCAGGTCATGATCTCATGGCTCCTGGGTTCGAGCCCCATGTTGGGCTCTGCTCTGACAGTGCAGAGCCTGCCTGGGATGCTCTATCCCTCTCCCTCTCTCTCTGCCCCTCCCCCACTTGCTGTCTCTCAAAATAAATTAAAAAGAAAGAAAGAAAGAAAGAAAGAACGAAAGAAAGAAAGGAAGGAAGGAAGAAAGAAAGAAAGAAAGAAAGAAAGAAAGAAAGAAAGAAAAAAAGAAAGAAAGAAAACAAAAAGACTGTAAACTAATGAGCTCGGAGTTAAACTCATAAAGCTAGGAAAAAAACAACAGTGATATTTGTCTTAAGGAGTGTTACACTTTTTATTTTTTTTAAGGAATGTTGCACACTCCTTATGGAATGACATATATATTTGTATATTTTCATCCATTGTGTAGCAAATACAAGTGTTAAATAATGTCAGATACCTCCCTTACCATGTAAGAATGTATATCTTACCAGTAAGTTATTTTCATTCATTCATTTATTCACAGATTTCACCAGGACATGAGTAAGGCTATTGATTTTCTCCTGAAGTCCAAGTACTCAGTAAATTTATACATTTGATAAATATTCACTGGGTTCCAGGTACCTTGGTAAGTCAAATATTTACTCTGGTGAAACCACCAATGATCAAAACATTTTCAGAACTTCCTTTTCATTTGTTTCCACCCTGAAGTGTATTACTTTTATAACACTGCTCAGTCATGGAACCAGTGCACAAACTTTGTCTAATCCAATCTTTAGAAGAACAAGGAGTCATCATGTTATATGTGCAGAGAGCACATCTAACAGGAACTCAAGACATAACTCAGGGAATCATTATTAACTATGTCTGACAAACAAAGACATGGAGACTTAAAACCGTAAATGACTTTCACAAAGTCAACATCCTAGGTGTAAGAACCCCAACTCAACCTCTGACTCTCAATTCAGTTGTTTGAATTCAATATACAAGTATCTTCCATAGTAACATCTTAGTATTCTGAAAACACTCAAAATTCATTGAGAGCTAGGTTTTATAAATACGGTGGGGAACCAAACTGGATAATAACAGGGGGTTTGTATTCAGATTGTTTTGTTTTTAATTAAGATTGAGGCCTGGGGGTGCCTGGGTGGCTCAGTCGGCTAAGCGTCCGACTTCAGCTCAGGTCATGATCTCACGGTTCGTGAGTTCGAGCCCCGCGTGGGGCTCTGTGCTGTCAGTTCAGAGCCTGGACCCTGCTTTGAATTCTGTGTCTCCCTCTCTCTCTGCCCATCCCCCACTCACACTCTCTATCAAAGAATGAATAAACATTAAAAAAATTAAAAAAATAGATTGAGGACTGGACTGTCAGATAATGAGCCATATTTTCTTGGGGGAGCTTATGAAGTGGCTCTGTACATAATTCTGGGAATGTAGCTCTAAATTTTTGTTGAGCAGTGTCAGGCTAAGAAAAGCTCATGTGTTTTCTACAGAACTGTTTTTGGAGGCATGGAATATTTTTGCAGGATATACAGGGGATCACAATTAGTTCCAGGAATCTTGGTCTTCATCTTTCCTTGAGCATACATAGCATTAAGTGTATTTTTTATTTACCTTTAAAGCAGACACTAGAGCATAGCACTTGAGGTCTAATGAACACACAAAGAATAATAATTTATATCACAAATATATAAAAATAAATATATACATACTATATATATGTGTATATATATATTTAAATATATAAATAAGCAAACAACTCATAATTAAACAAATCTAGGCCCAATCAAGAACAAGGAATAAGAACTGCATCATATACCAAGAAAATCTGCCCAGGTTCCCTTTCTCAGGATTGTACCAAGAGCATAGGAATGAGGCAGTTTAGACTAGTGGCAGGTAATTCTGAATAAGAGCCTGTCTTCCTTCTTTGAAGACTTGAAGGTAAATGGCATAAGCAAGTTAAGCAGAAATCCTTGGTAGTGGTTTCTAGATAAGGATTGCAGCCCTCTGGCCTTTCTGTGATAAGGCCAAGGAGAGAATGTTACATAAACAAAAGCCAGGAGGGATTTGGGCTTAGATGTCTTTGTGGGACGGCTGATCAAGCTGAACAATTTCACCCTCAGGGGTAAACACGATCTGCAGAGTGTGGTTACAGAGTATAGGAAAACTCAAATTCATAGGCTTTTATTTCTAAACTTTAACTTTTATGTCTATGCTAAAATTTGACATATTCTCAAGGTTTCTACATCCCATAACTATCAAATAACAGCAAGTAATCTATGACTGGCCATTTTGCAGTAGAAAGGAATAGTTTACAAAAATATTGAAAGTAATCTTTGACTCTTAGCAAGCTAGTGTTCATTTGTTTTTTCTCAGGTCCTGCACCAGGAAACTACAAAGGTGAACTTTCACATTGCATTGAGGTTGTTAGAGGTCACACGGAGAGTCAGTTGAGTGCCAGAGAAATCACTGGGCCAGGTTTATCATCCATGACCTAAGAAGCTCAGCAAAGGAAACAAGCATTTCTAAATATTGAGGCTGATATTGAAGGAAGTGGATGGCTAACACAAACCTACATAAATATACAGTAATGGTTATCATCTGACAGAACAAAATCTTTAAATCATGACCATTGGAACAAAGCAGTTATTCAATGTTAGGTGAGAGATAGATAACCAAAGATCAAAGCATGCTTAATTAAGACCATTGTCCCAATCAGAACCACTCACAGTGCTTCCGCAACCATACCTGCCACACTCAATGCAAAAGAAGAGAGGATCACTAGGAAAATAGTACCTGGTTCCACACCAAAACCTCTGCCACTGCTACCAAATCCAAATACTTATCCTCCCCAAAGAAAGAATTAATCCACCTTTCACTTATTCCTGATTTTACCAGTTATTACTCATAAAAAACCTCCTTTGTTAAACTAACCTGTCATCTCCAGACTGTTTGAACCCCAAACCCCATTACTTCCCGCCTCCCAAGCATTTTGGTTATGCTTTTCAAAATAATGATATGATTTTCCTTATCAACTTCCTCAATCTCCCTGCCTTGCTTGAAACCTGGCTGTTCTCAGAGAAACCTACGTTTTCTATAACACTCTCAAAGGGAGACGTTCCTTCTGTCACCTTTCATGTAACTTAGGAGTGAAAAATGGGAACAGTGTCTTTCCTTCCCATACCACTTTCATATCTTTCTCCTTATCCCCATAGCAGCCCCCACTTCCACTCCTGGTTTTAAAAAGAAAAAAAATGGTCAATTAATTTACAACAAAGGAGACAAGAATATACAATGGAAGAAAGACAGTCTCTTCAACAAAGTGTGCTGGGAAAACTAGATAGTCACATTCTGTGAAAGTGGACCCCTACCTTATACCATACACAAAAATCAACTCAAACTGGATTAACAACTGGAACATAAGACCCGAAGCCATAAAACTTTTAGAAGACAACATAGGCAGTAAGCAACTTGACATCAGTCTTGCTAATGATTTTTGGATTTGACACCAAAAGCAAAATGAACAAGTGGGACTATATCAAACTAAAAAGCTTCTGCTCACCAAAGGAAACCATCAACAAAATGAAAAGGCAACCTACAGAATAGGAGAGAAATATTTGCAAATCATACATCTGATAGGGGATTAATATCCAAAATATTTTAAAAATCATACAACTCAAAGAAAAACAAAAACAAAAACAAACAATTCCATTAAAAAATGGGCAGAGGAACTGAATAGACATTTTTTCCAAAAATGACATCTAAATGACCAACGGGTATATGAAAAGGTACTCAGCGTCACTAATGTCAGGGAAATGCAAATCAAAACCACAAAGGGGTATCACCATATACCTGTGAAAATGGCTATTATCAGAAAGAAAAGAGATAGCAGGTGCTGATGAGGATGTGGAGAAAGGGAACCTTGTATACTGTTGGTAGGATTGTAAATTGATGCAACCACTATGAAAAACACTATGGAGCTTCCTCAAAAAAAATTAAAAATAGAACTATCATTTGATCCAGTAATCCCACTTCTGGGTATACATCCAAAGGAAACAAACAAAAAAAGATATCTGAACCCCTTTGTTTACTGAAGCATTATTTACAATAGCCAAGACATGGAAGTAACCTAAGTGTCCATTGATGAATGAATGATATAGAAAATGTGATATATATACATACACATATATATAATAAGACATGAAAGATTATTCAGCCATAAAAAAAGAAGGAAATCTTATAATTTTTTACAACATGGATGGACATTGAGGGTATTCTGCTAAATGGAGTAAGTCAGAGAAAGGCAAATATGTGGGATATATCTCACTTATATGTGGGATATAGAAAACCAAACTCATAAATATAGAGAATGGATTGGTGTTTCCCAGAGGAAGGAGATGGACAGTAGGGGAAATGGGCGAAGGTTATCAAAAGGTATAAATCTCCAGTAATAAAATAAATCCTGGGAGTATAATGTACAGCATTGTGACTATAGGTAACAATACTGCATTGTATATTTGAAAGTTGCTAAGAGAGGAGATCTTAAAGGTTCTCTTCAGAAGATAAAATAGTTTGTAATTGACATTAACCAAACTTACTGATATATGCAATTTATGCATATATCAAATCATTATGTTGTACACCTCAGACTAACACTATTGTATGTCATTTATGTCTCAATAAAACTGAAAAAAAAACAAAACAAAACAAAACACGTCTCCTTGAAGCTTCTATCACTGAGTTAAACCACCCTTTCTCTTCACTGCAGCCAGCCAGTGACTGCCCAGTCATATCCCCTTCATTTATTGAGGACTCCATTTCTAAGACTCTGTGTCTTTCTTTCCACCCCAACACCAACATCATCCTAGGAGACTTTAACTTTCATATAGATATTCGTATTCATTTCTCCCACAGTCATCTCCTACCATGGTCGCACCTTGGACCTTGTCTTCAAGGTGAAATGGTACAACCTCCAAAATCACTCATTGAAAATCACCTTTCTCTTAACCTTCTAGCTAACTTGCTCATTCAAACATTCATTCCTGCAATTGTTCCTTCACCTTACTGGGTTCACTAATGCCTTGATCACCCCCTCTTTCCAAGGAAGCTTCTTTTTTATCTAGTCATTAATCTCCTTTGGTTTTCAATCCTTTATTTCACCGGCCCAGATTCCACAATACATCCATACCATCACTCTCTTGCAAATACTCTCCTCTCTTCTACTGCATCTACCATATCTCATATCACTCTTGTCAGTCTCTCCAGGTAATGTTACCCATTCTTGTGGCTTTAAATACCACCTCTGTGCTGACAACCCCTAAATTTATATCTCCACCTCCACACTCTCTTCTGCATTCATGTGAACACACACACACACACTTAATTGTCTGCTTGACATCTCCCATTGGATACCTTACAAGCACCTCAAAGATATTATTGTCAAAATTGATTTTTCAATCCTCCTGGGTTTAATAATTCAGTGATTGAAGTAAATGTCACCTCATTTTGCATTCACTCTCAACACCCAGTCAACCAACAAAAGTCCTGTCAGTTCTAGTCTTTCTAACTTTTCTCACCTTTCCTCATCTTTCTTCCTCATCTTTCTTCCTCTGCCTTTGGCCATCTCGTTCAAATCTATATTTAAGATTATAGCAATAGCTTTCCCATTGCTCTGACACAGCCTCTCTTTATACTACTTCCAAGTTCATGCTCCAAATAGTAGTAACCTCTTTAAAAAATACTGATCATGTCCACATTCTTTAGAACCCTTCAATGACTTCCCTTTGTTCTTAGCATAATGTTAAAAATCCCTAACACGACCCTCAATACCAGGCATCATCTGATCCTGCTGTGCCTCCAGGCTTATCCTGCACCACTGGCTCAGACCTGCTGGCATCCTATCCATTCTTAAATGTGCAGAGCACCAGTCTCTTTCCATGTTATATTTTGCCGTTTCCTCTTACTGCTGCTCTTTGCTTGGTTAATGCCTGCCTGTCTTTAAAGTGTCAGCCTAAACATTCTTTAGGAAAATATTCTCTGTCCTACAGAACTATTTTTCTTTGTTAGATGTGCAACTAAGTAAAATACTATGAAATTATAAATAAAATGAAATAACTGTAACTACATAAAAATGCATATTTCGTAATTATGTGTTTAGTGTGTGTTCCCTATGCTAGACAAAAGTCCATACCCTAAAGATTGCCTTGGTCTTATTTGTGACTCTGTCTCTGGTAGAATGAGCAATCATCCAGGTTTGCCCGGACCTGAGGAAGCTTCTAAGATGTGAGGCTTTTAGTTTTAAAATGAAGAAAATCCTGAGCAAACTGCGAGAACTGGTTACTTCAGTAATCTCCAGTGCCTAGAACAATCCTCAGCACATACTTGTAAAATGGACATGGCCCTTTCTATTGAAATCTTTGAAGCCTGTCCTGATCATTTCCATGCTATTTCTGCCTTTCAATTCAATTCCACTGTTAGGTTTTCCCTTCCCTGGGTTCCTATGATACTTGGTAAGGAATTTCCAAGTATTACCAAGTATTATAGAAACCCAGGGGAGGGAAAACCTAACAGGGGAGTTGAATTGAAAGGTAGAGATAGCATGGAAATGATCAGGACAGACTTTAAAGATTTCAATAGAAAGGGATATATATGTGTGTGTGTATATATATATATATATACACACATACATATATATATATACACACACATATAAATGTGTATACACATATTGATCAGGACAGACTTCAAAGATTTCAATAGAAAGGGATATATATGTGTGTGTATATATATACACACATATATATATACACATATAAATGTGTGTATATATATATATATATATATATATATATATATATATATATATCTCTTCCTCACTGGACTTTGAACTCTTTGCAGATAAAGACTGAGTTTCTAATCTTTCTTTTTGCAATTCCTATTACAATGCTTGGCACATGACAGACACTGATAAATACATGAGGAAGAAAGGAAGAGAGGAAATAAAATAAAATAAATGAAAGGAAGGAGGAAGGAGGTTGGAATGAAGGGAGAGAGAGGAAATAAGCAGGCAGTGATCCCTCCAGTCATTTGACACAAATGACTGAAGCCATGTGTAGCCTACTTGATGCCAGGAAGTATAATCCTCCAGTGAGAAGTGGCGAGCAATGGAACAAACTAATGGAGCAGAAATTTGGGATAATTCTTCCCCAAATTGCCACCTGATATGCTTATGCACATTTCCAGACCTGTACAGAAGCATTCTCCTCAGTTCTGACACGCTTACTCTAAAAATGATAATTTAATGATACGGGCTTGGAAATAGACATTCCCTTAAATGCTAGATCAGAGCACAGGGACTTGATGCAACAGTTGCCATAACCCTACCTGTCCTCAGTACCCTTGAGGAAATAATAATGTTGGGTACTAGTATCAATTGGTCTATTTACTGGCTGTGGACCATAAATCTGAATTACTTCCCTGAGGCAAAATTAGTTTCTCTAGAAAATGAGGATGTTGGGTTATGTACTCTTATCAAACTCTGAAAGTCTTATGATTTTGTGGATTTATTTTGTTTCTGTATGATTTCCTATATCTGCCTATGTGTGTTCTCATACACAATCTGATATGAGCATTGTGAGGCTTCCTGGGTATATTAACTATTTGGAATGCTCTAGAAATGGTGACAGGAATAAAAGGAAAGAGAGGGATTCTGGGCTATGTAAGGTTACCAAATAACTAAATAGGGACTACTGATAGATTCTTAAGGATTCTTCTTTTGAATAAGAGCCATACAAATTATTCAGCAGAGTTCATTGGGTTGGAAAGATATAAAAAGGAGATCTATTGATTGAAGTGCAAATGCCCAGGTGCTTGTCTCATATGGTAGGGTTATGAAACCATGAGGGTACCTGGCTGCTTGGCTATTGCAGGTGTCATTAATTAACCCTTCAATTTCTTTGAAGAAAAAGAAAAGTATGAATTTTTTTTAAATACCAGCAAAAGAAATTACCAAAGGGACAGAGTCAATGAGCTTGTGAGGAAAATTACAGTAAAGAGAATAAAGAATGTGAGTATTTTATTCCCATTATAATCTCCAGAAAGTACATGTGTCATTTTTCAGAAGTTAGACCTGTCAGCTGCAGTGTTAATCTTGATGAAGCAATGGCTCAAAACTGTATTTGCTGAGAATGGGAGAAAATGAGACAACTATACAAGCACTTGTACTTGTATGCATGCACACATAAGTGTGCATGGTACATGCGCACGCACACACACACACACACACACACACACACTCATGCATTCTAGAACTTCTCCCAATGACCATAACATGCATTCACGTTTATAAACCTTTCCCATAACCCTTTATTTGCTTAACTTTTACATACATTGCTAACTTCACGCCTTTCTTAGATCTAAATAAACATTTTTATTTTTATTTATTTTTTAGTTTTTTCAAGTTTATTTATTTATTTTGGGAGAGAGAGAGAGAGAAAGTGAGTAGGGGAGGAGCAGAGAGAGAGAGAGAGAGAGAGAGAGAATCCCAAGCAAGCTCTGCATTGTCAGCATAGAGCCCTATGCAGGGCTTGAACTCATGAATCCTAAGACCGTGACCTGAGCCGAAGCCAAGAGTCGGATGCTTAACTGACTGAGCCACCCAGGCGCCCCTAAATAAGCATTTTTAAAGGAGAAGTCAGATGATAGTGCCGTTTCTAGTTTTTCTATCCATATCTGTCTACACATGTTACTCCCAAGTAAGTGATGAGATTAATATGTTTCATGAAAATTATTAAAATTTATTTAATTATATGTCGATAAAGGCCAAACTACAGCTGTCATGTTCCTTTTGTTTTTCTCCTGTGGTATTTAATAAAACAAGGAAGAAGCACAGAAAATGTATTAATAGTACTGAACTCAAGCAACAGCTTACACCAGCAGCTAATACCTTTAACATCAGCCAACTCCCCAAGCAAAAGACTTATGGTATCTACTGGATTATGTAGAATTTTAAAGGGTTCTGATAACCAAGTAAATATAATATTTTTATTTTAAATATAAATATTTAAAATATAATATTCTGCTGCCTGAACATTAGAAAGGGTTGGTTAGTGGTCTGAAAATGAATGATAGGAGGTGCAGGAAATTAATTAGGAGGTTGTTGCAGTACAGCAAAAATAGCAGGAGTTTGAGCTAAAGCTCTGCAAGGAAGATGGACAGAAGGTGGTGGATGCAAAAGATACTAAGGTTCCAGGACTTGGTGACTGATTGGATGTGAGAATTGGGGTGAGGAAGGTATCCGGGGTGATGCCCAAATTTCCAGATTGGGAAGGTGCAGAGTTGGTGAGAGTGTTCCTGGGATAGGCATTCCGGGTAAGGACAGGATTGAGCACTCAAGATGATAGTTTTGAATTTCACCATGTTAAATTGAAGGTCCTTGAGGAACTTAGGAGAGATGTCCCATTGGCAGTTGATTTATGATGCTAGACTTCCGGGCAGAGATCTGGGCTAGAGATGTGTATTTCAATGTCACCAACATATAGATGGTGGTTGAACTTTAGAGAAAAGAGCACCAAAGATGATCCATGTGAAAGTAACACATTTTGTGTATTTTTTCAGTGTAATAAGTGGACTGAGCATGGTAAGCTTCGTCCGAACACCAGAATCACTTCACATCTTGGGATATTCTGACTCACTGTGTTGTTACTCTGTTATTTACAAATACAGTCAGTACTTAGTACATACTTATAAGCTCTATGACTTCATGCTTTTATAAACCTATTTCATCAACAGAAAAAAATTTGATATGTCTATAGAGATTTCTGTAAACTATCAGCATGGTATTGTGGGGAAACCACAGATCTAGGAATAAGAATACTCAGGCTTTGTTTTCATTTTGGCCACCATCTTGTATGTATCATGGGAAAAAATCTCTTTCTGTGCCTAACTTCGGTCTCTGCCTCTATAAAATTATGGGGTAGGACCCCTTCCAGTTGTAATGTTATGTATTGTCCATAACTTTCAAAAGGGAAGTATATATCTCTAGAGGCTTCAACTGATAGTTTATAATCCTTTAAAAATGTCCAACATGCAAAACTCCTCTTAACAGTAAAGTCTAACGTAGTAAAGAAGGGTTTCTTCTCTGTGCCCAGTAATTTTCTCAGTAGAGAATTTAATTATCATGTGTGTTCTAAAAATGAAGATAGGCTGGAATCTGTATTATACCTCAGATAAATAAGTGATCCCCAAATAGCATGTTTGTATAACTAAAGGAAAGAGAACAGACTGAGAATGGAAAGAACTAACTTCTGCAAAGGTGCTGCTTGGAAAATATTTGGGGAAGAACTTCTGACTCATACGCAATTAATTCATTGATCCTTGTTTATTTGTTTGTTTGCTTGGGAAAAAAAAAATAGACCTAAGGAGAATTTTGTATGTCTAATAATAGAGCAGGAAGGCATTCAACAGTGTTTCTTTAAATATCTTCCATTAATTTCCTGTCTCTTTTCACTGAAAAGGGAAACTAAGATAGGATTTATTGTTAATTGTTCATTTCTACTTAGAGATTAAACATACAAGTCTTGCTGAACGTGTTTGGTGCATGTCTAAGAGATGTTTGTTTTATAAATTTAATCATCGTGTAGCCTTATGATATATAAAAATGACTAGTTAATTTAAAAGAGAAACACTTTTTGCTCAAAAAAACTCAAGTACTAACAATTGAATTATTTTTAATTTATGTTCAGTATATTTGAAAAATTGTAAATGAGTATGGTTAAATTTATGTCAGTAGTATTTTAAGTAGTCATTTTTTAAAAATACCAAAGTGGACATTTTCTTATATTCTAAAAGGAAGAGCTTTTGTTTGACTTGAAGTAAAATGTCATTGAAGTCTTTAATGAGATGTAATTCAACTTCACCTAATTCCCACCATGATTTTGTAACAATCTAGAAGCTGATATATTTTAATATGTTTAAGAAAATAAGAATTTATGTGTGAGTAACTCAATTAATTTATCAACTACTAATCTGTTCTTTGAACATAGTGAAGTGGCCCAAAGTAATGGACTGGGAGACAACACAATGACAATAAAAACTAGCTCCATGTTTAAATATATTTGAGCAAAAAGTAGGCTAAACAAAAGTAAGAATGTTTCTTTACTACAGCACTTTTCAGAACCTTTAGATGTTAAAGTACATTTTGAATCTTCAAAGAGAGTTTGCAAATCCAAACTAATTTGGCCATGGAAAGCTTTCTCCTTTCCCAACCCATCATCTCTTCTGAATAGTGAACCAGAGAATGTGCAGTGCTGCTCTCCAGCTTCTAAGATCTGTCCCTAGGTTAGCTAGCCCAGTACAGAACTGCAAATCAGGACTATGTTGTAGTCCTCTAAAATTACTTTTAACGAATTGGCTTTGGAATGATATAAGTCCAAAAATAAAGACCTTTAAAAAGTCATATGTATGGCTGGCTTTTACAAGATATAGCATGTACATGGTGTACCTTCTTCAAGAGGGTCCATGGGAGAAATTCTTCTCAGTTCTCTGCACTGAGAAATGTTGCCCTTCACCTTGATGCTGCTTGTGTCTATCTTTTGGATACAGTGAATCAGGTTTCCCTTTAGGCATTAGCTGCTAAATTGCTTAGAGTCAAATTTGTGTCTTGCCTCTTATAAACCTGCAGGAAGAAACTCTGAGCACTTGTTTTGAAATTAACCTCATTCCTGACTTCTTTTATTTCCCCTCTAACGTAATTTCCTTTGTCAAAAAAATTTGCTTTCATTTGATCTAGTCATGTTGTACTATATTTCATTTTTAAGATCGTTTACATCCTTTCTGGGTGATGAAGAAAGGTGCAAAGAGGAGGGAATGAGAGAGGAAGCAGGAGAGAGAGATAGGAAAGGAAAGAAAACTCTACACGTATATATACCTGTGAGTCTTAATCACGAAGTTTTTGCAAACAGGAAGTTTTCAAGAAACTACTGGCAAAATGGAAATTGATTCTAATTTTACCAAGGAACATGAATGAGATAAAGCCAAACTTAAAGGGATGGGAAGCAAAGCTCATTGACTATAATAAGAGATAAAAAATAGTTTTGCAACAGGGTGGATCAAAAAAGTGAATTCTGCAGCAAGGGCCCCCAAACAGAGTAAGGTCATAGATGAGGATAAGAGACTGGGAGGGCAGAGCTGACTGGGTTGCAGGACAACATAATTTTGGCAAAACAAGAAATGAGAATGAGGCAATAGAGTAAAAGAGATGACAGGACAATCTGCATCTCTGATTCAGAGTTCATTGCAATTAGGACAGCCAAGAACAAAGGATTCGTACATGCTATAGTAATAGCGTTTTATGAGAATCATGCCTCACTAATATAAAATTTGGCTTTACCAGTGTACATCCCTAACTTGTAATTCTACTACTGTTATGTCATCCTGACCATCTCCCACACTGAAGTTGAGTAAAGGGGGGCATTGCTGCTTTAAACTGCAATTACCCTGGGTTTCACCGGACTTTCCTTCCATACGGAGCTGAGGCAGAGATATATACACTTGGTAAAGCTTCGTTTTACATGGAACTTAATCACACAAATAAGAGACTAAAGGAATAAGATAAAACAGACATAAATCCCCAGACTAGAAGGGATCTAAGTGCTCATTTAAACCAAACTTCTTAACTCATGATGAGGAAACTGAGGCCCCAGAAAAGTAACCTGACATTTACTCAGCTCAGAAATTGTAGCTCAAAACAATGTAAACAGACAATAAAACACAACACAACAAACACAACACAACATGTAGTTCAGCATCAGGAATAGGATATGACTCAACTTCCCTAAGGAGGTCCACAAGGCCCACCCTGATAGGGCCCTCCCAAATCACTCCAGCCTCACTGCTAGCCACCATCGTCCTCCTTGACACCAGCTTTCTTGCAGCCCAGCACCAGTACAGGGCACGTGGACCTTCAAGATGCTGTATGTCACTCTCAGACCTTGGCTTGACTCTTGCTGTTCATCTCCACATCTCCTTACCCTTCTTCTTCATTCCTTTGCTAGCTAACTCCTACTCAGTCTTTATGGTTCAGCTTGAGTTCTGCTTCATTATGAAAGTCTGCCCTGAACTACTTCCATCATCAGTAAGGCACTGTTCCCATAGCATCTCTTTGTATCACTGCATAGATTTTAAGAGCATGAGCTCAGGGCCAAATCACCTGCATTGAATCCTGTCTCTACTTCTTTGGACAGGTCACCCTGTGCCTAGTGTCTGCACCTGTGAAATAATACTAATACTAATATTAATACTAATACTAATACTAATATGTCTACCTTGAAAAAGATACTACTATATATTAAAAGAACTTAGACACATAAAGATCTTAGAAAACTGCCTGGCACATATTAAGTACTCAATAAATATTAAGTACTACTGATCTGACCAATATATTTATAAGTTCCTTGAGATTAGAGAGAATGACTTAATCATTTCTATCTCCAGCCCCAAGCACAATACCTGGCACATGTAGATGCTCAGAAAGTGTTTTATGAATGAATGAATGAATGAATTAGTATAAACGAAAATTTTTGTCATTTAGTTTGCAGAAGTGGCTTAGGATAAAACATATTTGAGAAATAGTAGTCAAACGGGGCAGTGAAACATGTCAACTACATTTTGAGGCAGGCAGATTTGACCTTCCACCAGGATGTTGAAGATATCTATGAGATATTCTTTCATGCAACTAAACCGCTAGCTGTTACCAGAATTTAATAGACAAGGAAAAAGGGAGGGAATTTAAACCATTTATTCATTATATCAGAGTGGGACTGGTGACTCTTTTCATCTCATGTCTAGAAGTCCTATAAAAAAATCTTTTAAAAATATTATTAAAAGACATTATTATAATTATATTATTTACATTATTAATATTATCAAAAGGCAACTTTGATGAGTATTAGTTTAGGGGCGCCTGGATGGCTCAGTCAGTTGAGCATCTGACTCTTGATTTCATCTCAAGTCATGATCTCACCATCGTGAGATCAAGCCCTGCCACAGGCTCTGTGCTACATGTGGAGTCTACTTGGGATTCCCTCTCTCCCTTTCTCTCTGCCCCTCCTCATTGCATGTGTGAGCGCTCTCTCTCAAATAATTAAATAAATAAATAAATATCCACTAATATTTATTATATCATATTCACCATATCATATTGTGTTATGTTCTATTAATTTATTAATTTAACATAATATAAAACATTAAAAGGTAAACTCAGAGAGGGTGTTTTTTTTTTATTATTTATTTTTAAATTTTTTTTTTCAACGTTTATTTATTTTTGGAACAGAGACAGACAGAGCATGAACGGGGGAGGGGCAGAGAGAGAGGGAGACACAGAATCGGAAACAGGCTCCAGGCTCCGAGCCATCAGCCCAGAGCCCGACGCGGGGCTGGAACTCACGGACCGCGAGATCGTGACCTGGCTGAAGTCGGACGCTTAACCGACTGCGCCACCCAGGCGCCCCAGAGAGGGTGTTTTTAAATGGAACTAGTTACAAAATCAAGCAAGAATCTATTGATTATCCATGTTCAAGTAAAATCTTTCCCACCTCTTTCCCACTGAATGGTGTGGAATGGATGTTTAGCAGCAGGAATGAAGGAAAGAGTTATGAGCTGCAATTGTCACTAACTACCCTTGTGACAGCACAGACAATGAGAATAATCTATAGCGTGTGTTTCATCCCCATTTGAAAGGAAAAAAAAATAGTTTCTCTATTCTGTTGCAGTTCTGACACTGTCTCATGAATGAACTTTTGTCCTTCCCTGGCTATTGTTTGCTTTGTATATATGCAGCCTGAAGCCTTTGTAACCAGATATAGAAAGTTCAGTGATCGTGACCACTAACACTAGTATACCGACTAGAGTCTGACAACATTGACAAGGAACAAAGGACAATATATCTATTGTGATTTCTAGTTTGGGGAACACAATACAAAATTGTAGCTTATTAGGATCTAATCCTCAGTAAGCTTGGGATTTAAAGAAAAACAAAACCCCAAAAAGCATTGTAGATCTTTGGCATGATTCCCTTTTGCCAGACAAAAAGAGTCTTAACTTTGGAATGGAGCCTATATTGATGATGTCATACGTCAGCAGGTGACTGATGTCCACTGTGGTTATCACTGGTCTTTCTCTGCACTCTTCAGCTCCCCATCACCCATCTCTTAACTTGCCCTTGAGAGGTTAGTGCTCTTTTCTAGGAAAGCTTCCTCCATTTTGTTCTTCTCTTGTAGAGGAGATAAGAAACAAGAGCCTATGTACACAGGCTCCTGATGACCTCAGAGCCAGTGGAAGATTTGGAAAGAAGAAACTTGCTAGAGACATCAGTGCCAAACCTACTGTAGTGACTCTGAACCCCCAAAAGAAGTTCAAATCTGTACACAGAAGTCTTGATGCAGATCACGACTTTTGATGAGTGAAGACCAGTTTCATGAAAGTTTAGAAATGGCTTGAGTCTCCTTTGATTCTTTGGTGGCTTCCCAGAAACATTGACCAAGAGGTTCTTCAGATGCCTCTTGTTTTCTTCTACCTCTCATTTAACCAGCCTCCTCCTCACCATTCTCACCACTACTATTAGGACTTTGATTATCTTTTCCAAGAATTACTCTAATAGCCTCACTTACTTATTGTGTGACTTTGGATGACACAGGAATTGCTGTTAAACAACTTCCTACTCTTCAAGATTGAGTTAATTTTAGGCGGGCCTCAGTGGCTCAGTTAGTTGAGCACCCGACTTCAGTGCAGGTCATGATCTTGTGGTTTGTGAGTTCAAGCCCCGCATCAGGCTCACTGCTGTCAGTGCAGAGCCTGCTTTGGATACTCTCTCTCCCCCTCTCTCTCTCTGCCTCTCCTCCACTCATGTTCTCTCTCTCAACACATAATCAATTAATGTTTGGTAATGTATTAAAAATATAATACTCCTAATACTTATTTCCATGTGCTTGATTGCATAAAAATAATGCAAGTTTTCACTTTATAGATTTCCATAAAAGACAGTGATTTTTTGCTGCTGACACAAAGTCTATTTTTCCCAAACAAAAGTGAAATCATGCTGGAGTAGCACAGAAGCACAGGAGAAGCACATGACTCAGTAATTGTGTGGTAAGGAAGCTTTTGAGTAATGACTTCTGGTCATTTTAAGAACAGTAATCACAGTGTTTAAATGTTCACAGAGTAATTACCAAGAGACCATTTACTGAAAAGAACACTCATCCTGGAAAATATCGGAAACTTCATTCATAATACTGTTTCTATTAATAAGAATAGTGTCGGGGGCACTTGGGTGGCTCAGTGGGTTGAGCGACTGACTTCGGCTCAGGTCATGATCTTGCAGTTCATGAGTTCAAGCCCTGCATGGGGCTCTGTGCTAACAGCTCAGAGCCTGGAGCCTGCTTCAGATTCTGGGTCTCCCTTTCTCTCTGCCTCTCCCCTTGTTCACTATCTCTCTCTCTCTTTCTCTCTCTCTCTCTCTCCCTCTCTGTCTTTCTCTGTCTCAAAAATAAATAAAAACATAAAAAAATAGATTAAAAAAAAGAATTGAGTCGATAACATGTCAAAGGTTTTTATTTCTGATTTCAGAGATTTAAGGTGATGACAACCTGAAAAAGAATCAGGAACCCCAGCTGAAGGAGTAACTGAAGACTAGGGTAGTAGGCGTCATTGGATTGGGTTTGGCTGAAATGTTCTCCTACAAAGAGCAGTATACTCTTGCATACTTGCATACATCAAACAAGTAGAAGATGACTCATCTCCAGTGTTAGTAGATTACAGCGATTGTGTAGCTTATTCTGTGCATATCAAAATTTAAATTCTTAGCTTATCTAATAATTGCTTTACTGTGTAAGGTACAGCAAGTGGTTAAACTACTCTGAAGTTTATTTTCAAAATTAAATGAACTCTGGGATTGCCTAAGATGTTTAATCATTTGTGCTATTTCTCAACATTAACAATTGGGTTGGAGTTAATTAGAATAAAGATAAGATTGATTTCAGGGCACATGGGTGGCTCAGTTGGTTGTGTCCAATTCTTGATTTCGGCTCAGGTCATGATCTCACAGTTTGTGGGATCGAGCCCCACATCAGCCTCCGTGCTGACAGCACAGAGCCTGCTCAGGATTCTCTCTCTTCTGCTCTCTCTGCCCTCTCCAGTTAACACACTCCTTCTCTCTCTCTCTCTCTCTCTCTCTCAAAATAAATAAATAAACTTAAAAAAATTGATTGATTTCTACTTCTGATCAGAACTGAATTTATGAGATAAATTTTCTGGGATAAATTTGCTAGATTTCACTAAATTCTCGACTGTTTTCTTCCCCTGAGGGAAAGAGAGCTTTGGCCTCTCCTTGAGGGTCAGTACAGTATTACATTTGTCAAGTTTCTCATATTCGCAGGTGATCTTGTTGTTTAGAATATTGATTTTAATTAGCACTAGTGGATCAGCAGTTCTCAGTTCAGCTAAGTTAAATACCAACATGTCTAGATGCTTTTGCTCGACTACTCTTACCTTCAAAATGAGGGTGGGCATTTTTTCCACCCTTGCAACACAGTAGGAGAATTGCAGATCAAGAGCTCTGTGCCAACAGAGCTGATCCATGAACAACCAAAAGAATGGACCCAAATGAATGGTTGGTTCATTTTTATTGTCATAGACAATTACTTACAGGTGTGCCTGTTGAGGAGCTTTTGACAGAACAGAGCATTAAATAGCTCCTGCCAACAAAATGACTTATACAGATAAATAGAAACTAAAAGTCAGCATATGACAAAGAAGAAAGCTAGCATTCGAGGAAAGAAAGCCCAGGTAGTGTGACTCAGAAGTTGCAAATGTTTAGAGTTACCAAGAGCCCCACTTGGCCCTCTTGGTAATTTTCCATGGAGCTGTTCCATTCAGGTTTCTTTCACCTACTGAAGTGACCTGAACCTGCCTTGCATTTCCTTTCATTAAGCATTGAACATTGTATATTTTTCCAAATGCTCTGGTCTAAATATCAAGTTAATTTCAAACTTGAGAAGAATGTTTTTAGGAAGGAGAAACTATTTTGAAGACCCTTTTTTAATTTTCTCATTAATTTCCTGGGTTTATTGCTTAGAACTTGAGTCTTAGAGATTGAATCTAAAACTGCAAACACATTTTTATCTATTTTCAGTAGGTTTATTTTCCATAGTGGTATATATACAGCAATCCTGAAACATTTTGTGTTTTATTATTAGACTGAGAAACTGAGAAGGGAGATTCAAGCAAGGAAGATCATTGTGAGGTTGGAATGAAATTGGAGGTATCACTAGATGGTCATCATTTCTCTTTCTTTTTCTTTTCCTTCTTTTCTTTTCTTTTCTTTTCTTTTCTTTTCTTTTCTTTTCTTTT
>NW_024412406.1:683250-888529 GCF_014898765.1 Herpailurus yagouaroundi | reverse complement strand
TTCTTTTCTTTTCTTTTCTTTTCTTTTCTTTTCTTTTCTTTTCTTTTCTTTTGAGAGAGAGAGAAAGTGTGAGTGAAGAGGGACAGAAAGAGAGTGAGAGAGAGAATCCCAAGCACCCAAGCAGCCTCCACACTGTCAGCACAGAGCCTGATACGGGGCGATAACTCATGAACCTTAAGATCATGACCTGAGCCAAAACCAAGAGTCGGATGCTCAACCGAATGAACCGCCAGGCACTCCTATACTCATCATTTCTGATCTATACAGTAGCTTGACTTCAAGATGGCTGCTGTCAACTACTTCCCTCCCCTACATGCTTGCTGTCTGTCATCGGAGAGGTGGTATCTATTTCTCCACCTACTTTAATGTACTTGCCTAGGCTGAAAGGACCCCTTAAGAAGCTAAATTTTATAATTTAGCTATGTTGTCGAAATGTCATCAACAAATGAACACCAATTCAATCATTTTTATTGGTCAATCAGCATTCAACATCATATCAATTCTTTCAAAATGGCAAAACAGCTTGAAATAGCTGACAGATACAGATATAGTATAGTAAATAGCTGACAGATACAGATATAGTAATTGGTTAAGTGGTATACATTTATTATATCACGTATTTAATTCCTGCAAACATATTGCAAGTTATTATAAACTGTATTATTGTTCTCAACTATTTGCACCCACTCTCTGAGGGTGGAATATATTCCCTAGCTCTGTACCATCAAATTAGGCCATGAGATTTGGCCAGAAATCTTTTGAAATGAAGGGATGGCATGTGTGCAAATCCTATCGTAAAATTAAGAGATGGCCTGTGGTCTGCCTGCTCCTTCTTATTCCCTACTTGGTGATTATATGAACATATGTAAAGAGTCTCTACCAGCCGGGGTCCCAGAATGAAGATTATGTGGAGGACAGCCTCATGCTAACTCCTGATACACATATTGCTTCAATGAAAGATATCCTTTGTTTTTAAGACATAGAGATTTGGGCACTGTATGCCACTGAAGCAAAATTCAGCCTATTCTGATTCACAAGCATGTGGTTAAAAAATAATAAAATTTTTAATAATTAATAATGAC
Organism: Herpailurus yagouaroundi; assembly: GCF_014898765.1. Lineage (NCBI taxonomy): Eukaryota > Metazoa > Chordata > Mammalia > Carnivora > Felidae > Herpailurus > Herpailurus yagouaroundi. Next base: position 887,447 of record NW_024412406.1, on the reverse strand, counting down.
AAACCACTATCTTTTATCTCACCACCCCCTTTCAGAGGCAACCAATTTTTAACTTTTTTAGTTATCTCTTCTGATCAACCATCAAAAATTATATTTTAATACTACTATGTCTTGATTTATCAATTTCAGACATTATTTCCCACTATAATAAGTAAGGCTCTAGTTCTCTTATGTTCCTATCTCATTATATACCTTCTTATGACAGTTAAATAACCATTTTTTTTTCACGTTCAACTGTCACCATTCTCATTATTTTCTAGATTCTACATTTTACTTTTCTTGGTTTATTACTTCAAGAAACTTCCTAGAAAAAGATTTCTTGGAGATGTTTTCTGAGCCCTTTCACATCTTAAAATATTTTTATTCTACCCTCAAAATTAGATTGATAATTTAGCTAAGTATAGAATTCTGGGTGAAAATCATTTCTTTAAAATTTTAAAAGCATTTCTCTACTGTCTCCTGGCATTCTGTTGACAAGTCATTGGCATATTGTTGAGAAGTCCAGTGTTATTCTGATTCTCATGTCTTTGTAGATTATGTGTTCAAGGTTTTGCTCTTCTCAGAAAGCTTTTAGAAAATTCTCTTTTCTTAAATTTCACAACAACGTTTTTGTGTCATTTTTTGTCATTGAGCTAGACACTTATTTGAGCCTTTTCTTTCCATATGTGTGTATATAACTCTTATTAGCCTCATGGTACATTTTCTTTGATAGACTCTTTCTGTTGTCTTTCTTACACATTTTTTTCCCTGTGGATTATTTTAACTTTGTATTTTTGTCATATTTCCAAGAAGATTCCTTTGACTATAGTTTTCAACTCTTGTTTTGAGGTTTTTATATTGATAAACATATTTTTAATATCTATTAGTTTGATGACCATTAGCATCTGCCTTCTTTTCCTCTTTCCTTCCTTTTCCTGTCACAGCTATAGAGTTAGACCATGTCACCACTGGGCCATCCAAAGTTCTCTGCCCATTCAGTGCTCTAAGCTGGCCACTTACTATAATTTGTATCATTGTGTTATAATTTTGTTTTATGTAGCACTTTTCTTTTACCCCCATATTTTACCTCCATATTTATTTATTTTTTAAATTTTTTTAATGTTTACTTATTTTTGAGAGAGAGACAGAGACAGAGACAGAGTGCAAGCAGGTGAGGAGCAGAGAGAAACGGAGACACAGAATCCAAAGCAGGCTCCAGGCTCTGAGCTGTCAGCACAGAGCCCAATACGGGGCTCAAACTCACTAACCATGAGATCATGACCTGAACTGAAGTTGCACGCTTAACCGACTGAGCCATTCAGGTGCCCCCTTACTTCCAAATTTAAATCTATAATATAATCATTGAAAATATCTTTTGGCTATAAGCAGTATATTAAAAAAAACTTTACTTTTCTTAACAGTTAGGTTTTTCTGAAAGCAGAAAAGTCTATGAGATTATATCCTTTTAATCCTGAATTTCAAGAACAAATCTGCTGATAAAAGTTTCATGCAAGAATTGTGGTAAAATGTGATCTTTAAATTTGAGACACCCAAGAAGGGAAATCCTACTCACAGTCAGACATGATACCTAAAATTTAGGAAGGAAAATATCAAAAAGTCTAAAAGGAGTCTGACATAGATCTACTTTAAAGGGGAAAAAGTGGCTCAAGAGGACAGCAAGATTATTCTACATTTAACACATTTTAATAAGAAGAGGGGGCTTATTGAATATGGTTACAAAAGGAGCTTTCCAGAGTTTCAAAGAATTGAAAAAAAACATGGAAGGAAAAGCCAATATATATTATAGCAGTTGAGGGCAGATGCTGATATAAGATTGCTTATTTTAGTCTAACTGTACTGCATATGAGATTCCTAACTGGTCAAAGTCCTTGATTTCTTATTTTTAAAATAATTTAATAATACATACCTTGTGGGATGTTGTGAATATCAAATGAATCAAATGAATAGCAAAGAAGATAACGTATAGAAACTATTCAATAAATGTGACATTAAATCATGATACCTAGTTAACATCAATACAAAGTGTGAAACAGGCCTAAGATAAGAACAATATAACAAGGGATAAAGCTGGAAATGAAACAAGGCTTGCAAAAACATCAAGAACAGAGAAACAAATTTTTGTCCTAAGTGCAGTCCCAGGAAAATAAAGAATAGGTGTGATGATTATGGTGAATAGCAACATGTTAATACATGACAAAGTGAAAATATTCCAGCATTTTCTCTGTCTTCTCTATCAAGGAGGTGATTGTGATATTGTGAAGAAAACTTAAGAAAATAGGGGCGCCTGGGTGGCTCAGCTGGTTGAGTGTCCGACTTCGGCTCAGGTCATGATCTTGCTGTCCATGGGTTCAAGCCCCGATTTGGGCTCTGTGCTGACAGCTCAGAGCCTGGAGCCTGCCTTGGATTCTGTGTGCCACTCTCTCTCCGCCCCACCCCTGCTTGTGCTCTCTCTCTGTCTTTCAAAAAATGAATAAACATTAAAAAAGAAGAAAAATTAAGAAAATAAAAAACATTAAAAAGAAAATAATAAAGCAATAAAATTATAGCAGAAATTAGAATGGTTAGAGAGAAATGTTTTTATTCTACATGAACTTAAGTCCCTTAGTACTGTAGGCCAGGGTACAGTGCAAAGATTAAATATTCGAGCCATTGTCCACGATCTTTAAGGAAATGTTCTCAAGAAAGGTATTTGGAAACAGGAGAAAGGGTACTATTTTTCTGCATTTGAAAAAGAAGGTAAATGGTGTAAACCCTATAGCCTGGTGACCTTGACATTAGTCTCACACAAAATTCTTTAACAAATACAACTTTTGGAACACTTAGAGAGTGAAGCCTCACTCATGTTAATAAGGGATTGATTAAAAATGGTTGTCCATTTTTTATGAGGGTTTTAGCAAGGTATCTGGTTAAATTTTACTGTTATCAACATAGTAATACAAACAAAAGACTGATAAATGAACAAATCAAAATTTGAGTGAGGTTTTATAATGGTATAGCTCCACTGTCTTTCTGAGATTCTGTGTGTGTGTGTGTGTGTGTGTGTGTGTGTGTGTGTGTGTAAAGTTTTTTGGTCAGTGACTTCAGTAAGGACATAAATATAATGCTTGGCAAAATGGCAACTCACTGACAAGTAACCATTGACATAACATGAGGGCGGAAGGAAATAAAATATGTTAGAGAAATGGATTTTAAGATTATGATAAACAGGGGCACCTGGGTGGCTCAGTCTGTTAAGCATCCAACTCTTGATTTCAGCTCAGGTCATGGTCTTGCAGCTCGTGGGATTGAGCCCCACGTCAAGCTCTGCACTGGGCTTGGAGCCTGCATGGGATTCTCTCTCTTTCTCCCCCATTCCCGTCCCCCCCCCCCCAAAATACATTATGATAAACAGATCTAATATCACAAAATTTAGTTAAGACAAATAAATATCTATAACATAAATATGTAAAAAAAATGAGTAAAATATAAAATAAAACTTATATTTATATATTATACAATATGGCTATATAAATAACATATTAATGTTATGCATTAATACAATAACACAAATAAATATATGAAGTACATAATAAAGTATAAATTAAAAATTTCTGTCATCAATAATGACAGGATTAGGATGGATGATCAGAGCTAAGTAGTTCATGTGTAAAAATCAGTTTGGTGCTATAGTTGCCATCAAAACTTAAAAGTAGTGAATAATGTGATAAGGCTAGTCCAATGATTAGTATACAGTCTAAGCAATATACATAAAATTTTAGAGTCCAGAACAAGGGCAGTGATTTTCCCCCCTCAATAATGTACATATTGGGCCATTGAATTTCTATGTACATTTCAGAAAAAATCACATCTACAGGGGTGGAGGCAAAATTTAATAGTAAGAAGACAGAAGAAGAGAAAAATGTAGACTATTTGGTATGGAGAAGAATGGCTTTTGAAGAAAAAGTAATATGCTTGAAAAACTTTCTTAAAGATCACTGGATTTATAAATGCTAAAGATTAGACAAATAAATACTTTTGCAGTTCTGTAGAACAGTAAGGGAACAATAATCTTCACATAGATTCCATGGCTCTATCTACCTCACGGTTTGGAGAGGAGGAAGATAAGTTTATGTAAAATGCTTAACAGTGCCTGACACCTACAAGCCACACAATACACAGTAGCTATTAGTGTTATTGCTGCCTTTATTCTTTGGGGTGACATTTCCCACCCTTCTCATTGATTTCCCTACTGATCTGAGAACAAATTCGATATAAACTCAGACTTCTTCAATTAATTGTTACATGTCTCCTCCTAGAATTGTATGGTGATGAAGGCAATAAATGAAATTATTTAGAATGTCAATAAGAATAAAACTTTTTACTGCTACTATAGTAATCACAGAAATTTGCCCAAAGATATTTCTGCCAAGAAACACTGGCTCTTACTCATTTGTCCACTAGAGACTCAGCTGAGAAGAAGCAATTGAGTTTTCTTTCAAATGAGAAGAGCTGTTCTTATTTTCATTATTCCTGGATTCCTAGGTTTACCTCTGGGAGCTATTTTAGACACTTTAAAATGATGTTTCTTTATTGAATTAAATACTTTACAAACCAGCCCAAGGCAAATTGTTACACTTATTTATGTAACCTAGTAATGTGACTCTGATGGCTACGTATCTCCTACAGAAAACATCACTGAACCATTCTACAATTGGTTAATGAGTGCCAATTGTAGAATGGTTTTACAATTTATATATAAAATATACATTATATACATTTATATATAAATGTAATTATAATAGTTCAACATTCCTAAAATAATTGCCTTGCATTACATTGGTTCCTGAGTCGTTTCATTAAGTCTCATGGACTTAACTTATGATTTCTTGTAGTATTCAAGACTACTTGTGACTTGTCCACAATTAATAAAATGAATTATATGTTTATAAAAATAGCTAATCATCAAAATTTACGGTAAGTCTGATATATATCTTAACAATAAGCAAATTTTAAGACATTACCTTTCAATAGTATGAATTATCATCATCATCACTACCATCATTTTTAAAAGAAAGAGAAAATAATTAGAAATGACCCAAACTTTTATCATAATTAATATTCACAGTTAAAACCATTACAACTTCAAATGAATTCTGTGAAATCTGTGCGATGTTGTAAAAAGTTTAAAAAGTTGTCTAAAACATGTAAATGTTTTTCTCCGCTTTGCTTTTTTGCTCCTTTATTTCTACCTGCTTTCTTCTGTTTTCTCCCTTTCCATTTATTACTCATATTTGTCTTGTATTTTGTTTTTTCTCTCCACTGTTATTTATGGAAAATTCCAAAAAAACCATGGTTTATATGTGAAATATCCACTTGTCATGCATGAAATATATCTGGCTTTTGTCTTGAGTTCTGGCACATAGCTTTTAAAAGATTTGGAATTTCCTGAGTAATAGGAATGTCTTTTGCTATTCATAACAAGCTCCTTTTGGAACACCTGAGTTTATAATGCAAGGGCTTAGGTTGGGGCCCCTAGATAACCTCAGAATGGGCCTGATCACCAGACCAGGAGATTAGAAGGTTGGAATTTTAGAAGGGAGCTGCAAACAAGAGAGATCACTGTGGGCTTAGAACAAAATTGGAGGTATCAGTATAAAACTCATCATTTCTAATATAAATATAGTAGTTTGTCTCCAAAGATGGCTACTATCAACTTCTTCTCTCCCTTTACATGCACACCAGTCTGCCTAAGAGAGGTGGTATCAGTGTCTCCACCTGTTTGAATCGGAGATTGTCTGTGTCTACTTTTACCAGTAGAGTTTTCAGGAAAGGACATTGGACCACTTCCAGACTTTGCCTGTAAAAGCAAAGGCAGTTCTGTTTCCCCCTCTTACTCTTGGGATACCTCCTCTCAGAATCTACCCATCATGCTATGGAAGCCTAAGCTATGTGGAGAGGTCACCTAGAAGTGTTCCTGTTGGAAGTCCTGGCTGAGCTTTCAACTGACAGCCAGCATCAACTGCCAAGCCTTGGATGTCAATTCCAATCAAACCTCTAGACAACTACATCCCTGGCCACCATTTAACTATAACTGCGTAAAAACCCCAATGAGAACCGCCTAGCTGAGCCCAGTCACAACTGTGAGAGATGTTAATAAGCTGTTGTTTCCAGTCATTATGGCTTGGGGTGGTTTGTTATGCAGCAACAGATAACCAAAAACTGCTGAAAGACCTTGAGAAAAAAAAAATTCCAGAAGCAATGATCTTAATGCCCAGATCAGAGTTCAAATTTTTCTAAATATCATTCTTCATTAAGAGAAACCAATTTTTTGTTTGCTTTAGAAATAGATGATTCTGGGGGCAACTGGATGGCTCAGTCTGTTAGGTGTCTGATTCTTAATCTTGGCTCAGGTCACGATCTCATGGTTTAGGAGACCGAGCCCTGAGTTGGGCTCTGCACTGACAGCACGGAGCCTGCTTGGGATTCTCTCTCTCCCTCTCTCTCTCTGCCCCTTTCCTGCTTGTGTGCACAGCTCTCTGTCTCCCTCTCTCTCTAAAATAAAAAAAATAAATAAACATTAGAAAAAAAATGGCTGATTCTGGGGCTGATGCAGGGAAAGTACAAGAGAAGTCTTAGAATATCTTGTGCCAGAATATAAAGGAGTGCAATTAACTGAATAAGCAAGTCAAAAGGACACAAGGAGGCAGTACAAAGGGGCAGATCTGGGACAATTTGAGAATCAAAATAAATGAAGACTAATGGATTGAAACCAAATTGAATAAAAAGTAATCCATGAGTTCATACTGATAAGAAAGAGAGGAGAAGGAAAGAAGGAAAGCAAAAAAGACAAAAGAGAAAAACAAAGTCAACTTCTTCCTTAGAGTGGAGTGATGACTAATATAGACAAGAAATATTGAAATTAGAAACTCATCACTTTGACTATCATAAGAAAAAAAGACTTAGGTAAGAATCATTAATAGATGCTAAATCAAAGTGAAGAAGGGAGTCAGATAAGGAACAGGATGCTTACATAGTATCAAAACATCTCCCTGCGAATTATTTATTAATCACGACAAGGAAAATAAGGACAATACAATGGAGAAAATAGACAAAATTTTGACAAGGTGACCAAAACTGACATCACCAAGGAAGGGTACATGGGCATCTTGTGCTGCCAGACATGGTTCCCTGAGAAAGACACAACATCTGTTATGTAGCATTCCAGCCAAAAATGCATAACTGAAACCCAATCATGAGGAAACATTTGAAAAACCCAAACTGAGTGACATTGTATAAAAATAACTGGACTGAATTCTTCAGACATGTTGTAGATGTCCTCACAAACAAACAAGCAAAACCAAAGAAGGGCTCAGGACTGTTCCAGGCTGAGGAAACTAAACAGACAAGACAACTAAAGCCAAAATGTGATCCTGCACTGGATTACATATTGTGGGAAGTTGTATTAGGGGAAATTACTGGGATAAGTGGATGAAAGTGGAATATAGAAGGTAGGTAAGAGAAATATATATACGTTAATTTTCTAAATTTGACTATTATACTGGGGTTACAGAAATTACCATTGTACCGGAGTTATCATGGTTCTTAGAAAATTACACATTGAAGGATGAAGGAGTAAAAGAGAATGATTTATGCAATCTATTTTTAAATAGTTTTTAAAAACATGAAAAACTCTGTGTGTGTGTGTGTGTGTGTGTGTGTGTGTGTGTGTGTACAGAGAGAAAGACAGAAAGAAAAAGCAAATGTGGCAATATTGTGTAAAAATTGGTAAGTCTAGATAAAACATATATTGGTGTAGGGGCCCCTGGGTGGCTCAGTTGGCTCAGGTCAAAGCCCCGTGAGTTCAAGTCCCGCCTTGGGCTCTGTACTAACGGCTCAGAGCCTGGAGCCTGCTTCAGATTCTTTGTCTCCCTCTCTCTCTGCTCCTCCCCCTCTCACACAATGTCTCTCTCAAAAATAAATAAACATTTAGGGAAAAAAACATATATTGGTGTTGTTTCTCTAAATTTTCAATATTAATATTGTTTTTTAAAATTTAAAAATTATAAAAGAAACTGTGTGGAAATACAAAGACAAAAACTATCTGTAAGTCAAATGCTATCCATGAGCTTCCAGTTTGTGGCTTCCAATTTAACATATCTTTTGACTCATCTGAAACAATTAAGGAAATAGTTAAACAAAACCCCCACCTAACTGCAGTAAAACTAAAATCAATAAAAGGCTCTTAAACCTTTCACCTCAAGGCTGATTCTATGTTGTAATGCCTGGAAGTGATTTCTTCCTAAAAATTAACTTTAAAAAAGATGGAGGAAGTAAATTTCAAAACAAGAAAATAACACGTTGTAAGAATTTCAGCTTAGAGCCAAAGACTTGAGAATTGTCAAGGACTCTGGGAGTCAGACTATCTGGCTGCCCGGCTCTTTTCCTCTTATCACAGGAACGCTGTTATCTGGTGGTTTGGAGAGTAAGGGGTTATACCATATGACACTTTTCCAGATAACAAGCTTTCACCTTGAATGCTTTTTAAAAAATGGTTATTTTTTGCTAAAACACTTCTTGTCATTAGGATACACTTTTACATATCTTCTTTTCATTGTGCTTCAGCTAACATTATTTGGGGTTTATCTGTCAGTGCCATGAACATAAGGCTTATTTATGTTCAATTTGCCGATTGAATATTGTTAAAAGGCGAGAATGTCCGTGGTTAAGAAAAAACACGTGGGCTTCATGATAGAAATGCAAATGGATTTTGCAGACCCAGCTCTTCCACTAACGTGCAAATCATTGATAGTTACTGGCTCTAGTTCATCTGTAGAAAGACTAAGTTAAATTAGATCACCCCAAGACCCATCCAGACCTAATAATCTTTGTCATCCAATTCGGAAATTAATCTTCCTCCATCCTCTAGTTGAGACTAAAGAAGATGTGGTTATTCATACCAGTTGTCCCCATGCTTTTTGGCTGTGCTCCCTACTGGGGAACAAGTTAATAAGGGATCCCCAAAAGATATATATTAATCAACATAAGATATCAATTTACTGTTCCACTAATAGGTAAATGTAAACAACAACAACAAAAAAAACGTTAAAAATATACATTCAAAAGGAAAGAGACAAAAAGTAAATTATAATTGGGACCCTAACACTCCTGGCTGACACTATTTTGGATATTACCATTTTGTAGAAAAAGTCTAAATTTCTCCGTGTGTCATTTGAGGACAGTCATGTTTCCCCTCCTAGCTTCCCTCCCCGCTGCTCTCCTCATTCCTCCCACATTCCTGCACCTGGGATTCTTTACCATTCTCTGAACAAGCCATGCACTGTCACACCTCCTTGTGTTAGCTCTTGCTTTTCCTTTGTCTGTCTAGCCAGGTAGAAAACAAGCATCACACATATGCTACCTAGTCTTTAAGACCCAAAAGTCATCTCTTTTGTGAAGCCTTTCTTCCGCATTTCAGTTTTATTTCCTGCCTCGGAGTACAACACGTCCACCACGTAGGACAGTGCACCAAAGTAGTGTGTGTAAGTTGGTGTTATGCACATAAATTACATGAGTCTGTAAACTCCACAAAATGTTGGTCTCTGAAGACCAACATTAGTTTTTTACCTTTGCCTGATTTCCAGTACCTTGTTCGCAGCAAGGGCTCAATAAAGGTTAATTTAATTGAATTTCTTTAGGGAAGTTTTATCCTACTGCTGAACTCTTCTTTTCAAAAGACCCTGTTTTCTAGTATAGCTGTGAAGACAGTGACCCATTGTGCTGAAGATTAGAGGGAAGACCAGTCCTCAGGCATCTTATGTACACAGAAGACTGTGTGTTGCTGAAGATAACAATTATGATGAAACTGTGAGTCTTGATGTCTTTTCTCAGTAACAAAGTTTTGTTAAAAGAATCTATTCCTGGGAGGTAGGAAATAAAATAAAGTGAATAAAAATAGTGATTTAATTGTTCAATATGCCTGCTTCATTTGATATTTAACTGGATCAAACAAATAATAACACATTCCAGGAATAAAGTGTGACCATTAATTTATTTTTTTTTCCTAAACCATTTTGAGCTTTTCTGATTCATGGTGAGTGTGGCAGAGCATCTCGTGGCACTGTGTGGAGACCAGATTAACCCAGGAAACGGATGGTGAGTCAGGACCATGGAGTTCCTGGTTCACACAAATAACTGCACTGCCTTAGGGATGTAAGAAGCAGAGAAATCCCACAGTCTGGAGTTAAGGAATGATATTGCAGCAAAACTCACACAAGGAAGGTGGTTGCCTTTGTGGCTATGACTTATGACCTTCTGTATGTAAAAATAGTTACAGGTTACTCCAGGAACTAATATTGTGCTTGTTGTTTAACTGGGTGCTAAGCTGATGGTAAAAATAAGATTGATTACTTTTAGAGCATTGGGAGGTCCTAGACCAGGAGGTTTTAACCATTTGTTTACTATGGACTCTTTGAGAAAGAAAGAAAGGAGCCATGAATATTTTACAAAGATGTGCCATACACTTAGGAAAAACATATATCGCTGGGATGTCAGGCTAAAAGGTCCTGGAGCTTCTGTTCTCTCCTATGGTTCCATAATTTTTGTGTCCAATTCATTATTTCTGTGTTGTGCTTTTTCAAAATCAGGGCAGTCATTTGTGTGGTTCTTGAACAACTTCTTAAAACTCTGACCATTCATGAAAGGTTTCCAGAAGCATTTTGGCAGAAATATTAATGCCCAAGAACCAGGCCAAACTTCCTGGAAGTTTTAGCAAAGATTTTCCTTTATACAAGTAAACAAAACATATTTATAGGTTTAAAAAGATACATTTTCCTAATAAAATGAAGAATAAATAAGGTTTTAATATATAGTAGAATAAAGTCAACTCTCTCCATGTTAAACCTGAGCCTAAGGGTTCCTAAGTCACCAGTTGTCAGTAACACAATCACACAGATTCTTAATTACATGGCCAATATTGAAAGCTCATGTGAGTATTCTAATACCTTTGAATCAATATGTATTATTTGTTTTATTAAACCTGGACCAGTAGACTTCTATGAATGATTCCATGTTATAAGTAACTCTTCTGTATAATAATGCATTCACTTATTACAATATTTTCCTAAAAAAGAAAAAAAAATCTCAGGCCACAAAATTCAGCAAAAGAATGAGAAGTTCTAAAAATTCAACTGAGGGTAGGGGGTGCCTGGGTAGCTCAGTTGGCTAAGCATCCAACTCTTGATTTCAGCTCAGGTCATCATGATCTCACAGTTTGTGAGTTCAAGCCCCACATCGGGCTCAAACTGTGCTGACAGGGTGGAGACTGCTTGGGATTCTCTTTCTCTCCCCCTCTCTCTGTTCTTCCCCCACTTGTGCGCTCTCTCTCTCTCAAAATAAATAAATAAATCTAAAAAATGCAGCTGAAGGTAATATAAATAAGGAAAGAATAATTTTCAAAATCTTGGCCTTTGACCTCAAGATAGATTTATAAAATCTGAAGCCTATGTATGGTTCTGATTATTCCTTTTTTCTAGAGCAGACACTTAAAATTATTAACATTTAATATCCATTACACTTTTTAAAAACTCAGTTGAGCACGTCCTTATAAAGCAAAGGAAATATTTCAGAATAGTTCAGGCTGGTTTCAACAAGATCTGATTTAGAGATCTACTCTAAACAGGAGGAAAAAAAGTATGCTAAGATATATAACTGACTTCTCCTAAAACTTAAGATATGGAGAAAATTGAACATCTCATCCAATTTTCTGTCCCCATGTCTCTTCTGTGATGCACTGAAGGCTTCATAAACACAAGGCTGGTGTGTGGTCAGCCAAGGTCTCCAAGGGCAGGGTATTTCTTACTCTGTTTTTGTTGGGACTTTGAGCTTATCTCTTCTGCTTATCCCAAACCACGCTCTGTTGCCCCAACAGTTACTCCAGTTTGGGAACTAAGGAAAGCAATAACACTCTTTTGACCGGAGACAGCATGACTTGGAGGGGTGGTAGTGTGGGAACCGGAGAGTGGTTAAAATACAGAAAGCAGGCTGAATTAACAGCGGGTGGGGTAAAGCCAAAGACATCCCATCCCAGAGAACTTTTGACGACTGTTACATGAACTCAGGGTTCAGTGAGAAACTGTGTATTTAGCCACCATTCTCACACAGGGATGTAAAAACTGAACCAGAATGTATGGCTGCTTATTAATAAATCTATTTTATTAAAATGCCTTACCTAGTAATGTCTCCTTAATCATCTAAATTGCCCAGAATTAGAGGTGCAGACTTAAAATTGACATGCAGCTTTAGAAAACTTAACTCTAGCTATCAGATGGAAACAAGAAGATATATTCTGCTATCTATAATTCATAGGGGAAAACTAGCTGATCCAAAGACAAACCTATCTACACCACTTGACCGGAATCTAAGAAGCAAACCCATGATGCTCATCTAGTCATGGCCTAACATTTCATGATCACATAGTGAACGCTGTGATGTGCCCTTACAATATTCCTATCTCTCTCCTCCTCAACCTCCACATTTTCTTAGTCACCAAGGTTTACCTAATTGGACTGATTCTTGAATAATGCCCTTCTTCCACCATCCATGTCACTGCTTTGATGCTTTCAGGTGGTCTGTTCACAAGGCTACTGAGGGTAGCATTCCAACAGACATGTGGTAAGTCCACTCTCTTTTGCACACAGGACAAAACCCAGCTCCTTGGCATGGTCTACAGGCCCCTGGCATCATTTCACAATCCTCCAATTTCATTGTACCCAAGCCCACTCTCTAACCCATGCACATGGGATTCCTTGCTGTTCCTCTAATCCCTCTCAGACTTCTAGCTTTTACATGGACTATTTCCTCTCCCTGGAGAGATACTTCTTTGGTCTTCCCCTGGGGAGCTCCTATTAATCTTTCAACAGCAATTCAAATGTCGTCCTCACCCCCATCCTCACTCCTACAGGGAAAGTAAGCGTGTTTCCTTGTTCCTGTAGAATTTTGTTCATATCCCTATTAGGGTATTTATCACATTCTCATGCCATGGTAGGGCATAAAGACCAACTTCCAAGTTGACTCTGTCACAAATTTCTCTGTGACCATATTAAACCACTGTAACCTACATCATCTACAAAATGGGAATAAATACAGCTGTCAAACAGAGCTGTTGTAACAATCCAAGAATGCATTAAAGTGTCAACACAACTCCTGGCTGTAGTAAAAATTCAACAAATAGAGCTAAAATAATTATTATTAATAACAATTATTACTGCATTAATTATGTGTGTACATAGCAATGTAAGGCTTATTAAAATTCTATGAGGGTAAGAACTGTGTCTTTTTATATAACCTGCATCACACATATACATAAATTTAGTTTTTTGGTTTATCTCCTGCACATCTGAATGGATTTTCTCTTTTCTGACATAACCCCAGTTGTATAAGACTTCTTCCTAGGTTCTTGTCTCTAGAAAACATGACCAAACTGGAATGGACATACCAAAGTCCTGCTAAGCCATAAGACATAGGCCCTGATGAGGAATACAATTTTTAGTAACTACAGTGATTCAGTAATGTGCTGAGAATGCTTACTCTAAATATTTATAGTTTCTTGCTTTAAAAAAAAAAGGCTGAAGTATTTTTGAAGGAGACAGCGATGGGTAGGGTGAGTATTTGAATGTGCACGTGCACAGAATATATATTATCATGGAATAACCCAAATGTTTAAACTAAGTTTGTATTGCTCATTCCCAATACTTCCAGGTGCCCTAAACTTTCCCTAATTTCCCTAAAGGGATTAAATTAGTACAGCTATATCGAAGACTTGATGTGAACAGAATTTTCATCATAAAACATCCCTTTAGTGTTTTATATTTCAGATCACATTCAGGCCCCTGAAGAAATAGGCCATTTCAGGAACTTTATTTCTAATCTCCTAACATGTCCCCAAAGAGTGATTTGTATTTTATAAACAGATAGGGTCAGATTAAAATCACACCAATAAAAAGCAGAACGCAGCATGTCTTACAGATTTCTATTGATTTCTCTGCTGTGGTAGCATTTATTGACATGAAAATGTCCACTTCCTGCATCATCCAGATTTTTCCAGAAATTTTAAATTATATATTTTAATTATATTTAAGTGTATGTATATTGTATTATATAGACTTAAATTATATATTCTTTTTATATTATATATATCTTTTAATTTTCCATATATTTAAAAAACATATATATGTATATATGCGTACAATATACATATGTGCTGGGCAGCTAATGCATATCAGTTATTAGCACACATCCAGTCTTTCTTCTTTCTGCTCATACCTTGCTCATTCTTTGCAAATACATCCTACCTACCAATCCTCATGTGGTCACTGTGTAGTTATGATCTCTGTTGCCAACTAGTACTACTAACAGCTTAATCCTCTTCCTTATGTCAGATGTGCATTATGTCATTAATTCTAAGATGCACACTTTCTTCATATTTTAATCTCTCAAAGAAGGATACATCTTAATCAATGACATACTGCCAATATAATTTGACTTTGCTTTTCTTTTTTAGTGGCACAGACAAGTAATAGTGTATGTCATAATCTACAGTACTTTACGATTCAATGAAAATTAATCTTGCAAGTATTTGAAATGCCATTTTATACACTATCCATATCCTGTCTCTATACTTTACTTTCCAACTTTTATATGGGATTATATTTTTATATTATTGTACTCCTAACCACTAGAATTTATTAATTATGTTTTAGGAATTCATCGAGAATTTTATTAACAATTAAGGAAACACCATCACCCAAAGAGCCAAAATATTCTAGATTTCTGAAGAAACATTCAATTTCATTTCATTGTAGGTAGCATATTATATTTATTTAGGTAGAGATATGGATATTCTTTAATATTTTAATATGGATGTACTTTATTTTTTTTTAAATGTTTATTTATTTTTGAGACAGAGAGAGACAGAGTGCAAGTGGGGGAGGGGCAGAGAGAGAGGGAGACACAGAATCTGAAACAGGCTCCAGGCTCTGAGCGGTCAGCACAGAGCCCGACGCGGGGCTCGAACCCACAGACTGTGAGATCATGACCTGAGCCGAAGTCGGACGCTCAACCGACTGAGCCACCCAGGCGCCCCAATATGGATGTACTTTAATACAGATATATGGATAGATTTTTCACAAGGATTAAGTCAAAAGAATCCATCTTTTCTTTATCACTAAGATACAACTAGATGTTTTTCATTTTCTTATGCTTTCTCAGACTTTCCCAAAATCTTAAGGATAGTAGGAATCTCTTACAAGGCTTTGACCATTCCATGTTTCTGTGCAGGACTTTACCTAGAATGCTAGGGGAAAATAAGACAAACTGTCAGAAACTAGTCTTCTCTGTAGTTCCTATTTTAGTGTTTCTTGTCATAGTGAAAATTCATTCCAAGTTGTCCTATACTGGATGATAGAAGTATTGATATTCATTGAGTTTATAGAACTGCCTGAACTTCCCGTCCCTTAACCAGATAAAGTACACAATGAAACTACAAGACAGATATAACATTAAACATTCATATTCCAAAGGACTGGGCAATAGTGGCTCACCTTCAAAAATCTCCACTTTAATATATATCAAATAAATTCTGAAATAAGAAATTAATTTTCAAAATTGCGCTGAGTTGTCTTTCTCTTATGCTCACTCACCGCTGCCTCTAGCCTGACATAATACGGCACTGGGTTTTACCTCTCTTCTTCGCCAGCTAAAGGTTCATTTTATAAACAATTGTTAAACATTGGCTACATGTGGAGACTCTGCCAGGTCAGTGAAGATGCAGAAAGAAATTACTTTCAAGGGACCTACTGTTTAATATAAATATTCAAGACAAGAGACCGCACTGCCTTCTAAGGATGTCACCCCACCACTGTTTGGGAACAATGACACTGAAGCTTTCCTCCACTGTTTACATTGAAGCTGTGATGAAGCAGACATTGAAGAAAACAGTATTTCACCCCTCTTACCTTATCTGGATGTCAGAGGTCTAAAAATAGCATAGATATCTTTAAAGGAACTGGTGCCAGAGGATATACAGGTATTAAAAAATCAATATCCATTTAGCATAAGGAACAAGTTTTTACAGTTCAGACACATGAATTTTCTGAGCTCAGAAAAGGAGGCATCTAGGCATTGAGATTCCAAGAAAAAGAACCCATTTCGGAACTCTGAGAAATGTGCTAGAAGAGTTTGCAATCTGCTCTCCCCTTGGTGCCATCACGGAGGTGCAGGAGGAGAACATGTGTTATTTGACGTGAAGCCCGTGTGAGGCCACATCACAGCCTCACTCTGGCTGGGCAAGATGTAACTTCTATCTGTGTGCAGAAGCTAGACTACTCAGGCCACTGGCAACACAGACACCTTCTAGACAACTGAGACTGACAATAATACAGAGAGTTTGTGAAGACACGCACTGTGTGTGTGTGTGTGTGTGTATGTGTGTGTGTGTGTGTGTGTGTATAAATGTTTAGTTAGGACACAGACTAACACAAAAAGGAAATACATCTTGGAGGTCATAAATCATTTTAGAATGAGAACTAATTATTCAAATAATCTTATTTTGCTTTAGAATTTACATATGTAGCAATCAGGTCAAGTGACTATTAGCTACAAAAACGTGCAAATAAATTTATCACAGAATTTGGAAAAACAGGTCCTGCAAAATTTGGATTGCAAAGATGTCCTGCTAAATGATTAAATAACATTAAGAAGATATTAGGTAAAGACAAGTAGATAAAGATAGTGGTCATTTCTATCCCGAATACCACCCAGAATATATGATCTTGAGTGGTTTTACTGGGTAAGGAAGATGAACCAGATTAGGAGTGAACCACCTAAATTGTGATTTTACTTTAAAAATTTCTCTTTTGGGGCGCCTCAATGGCCCCCCATTGGTTGAGCTTCTGATTCTTGATTTTAAATCAGATCATGATCCCAGGGTTGTGGGATCA
Organism: Herpailurus yagouaroundi; assembly: GCF_014898765.1. Classification (NCBI taxonomy): domain Eukaryota; kingdom Metazoa; phylum Chordata; class Mammalia; order Carnivora; family Felidae; genus Herpailurus; species Herpailurus yagouaroundi. The sequence continues at coordinate 870,474 of NW_024412406.1, read as the reverse complement.
AGTCCCCATCGGGCTTTGTGTTGTACATGGAGCCTGCTTAAGATTTGCTCTCTCTCCCTCTGTGCCTCCCCTGCTCACACACTCCCTATCCCTAAAAACAAAAACAAAAACAAAAACAAAAACAAAAACAAAAACAAAAACAAAAAACAAAACAAAAAAACTCTTTTAAAAAATTCCTTTGATTAAATATTTCATGTAAAATCATGTGGCTTCATAGATACAAACATAACTTAAATCTTACCAAACTGCACATTTTAAGTATGTGCGTTTTATTGTATATCAACTATATCTCGATAGATCAGCAAAAAATATTTCTGTAGGTATTTATGAACTTATGCACAAGACAACACAGTGGGCATATAGTATTATTTAAGGAAGGAGTAGTGTTTCAGAGAGAGTTTGGTATTAGTGCTTTAATCAAATCTTTAAATCCATTTACTCAGACATCTTCTCATTCAGAAGTAGGACGTCTTGAAACCTCCATGATGAAAGTATAGTAAAACTAAATGATCAGTATGTGCTTCTCAAGCTGTATGTGAAGCTCCATTACTGTGTGGCTTGTGCCATTCACAGCAAGGTGGTCAGGAATCGCTCTCCTAAAGGCAGAAGAACCCTCCCCCCCGCCACCGGATTTAGACCTGTGGGCACTGCCCCACGACCTCCACCAAAGCCCAGATAAGGAGCTAAGTGCTTAAGAATGGAAGAAAACTGTCCTCTGAAAAGAAATAAAATTAAAATTATACTTAGGAAAAAACTTAGGGATAAGTAAGGTTGATGAATAATGACAATAAAAATATAGCTGCAATTGTTGTAAATCTGAAAATATTGCAAAAATATTGCTAAATTGGGTGGACAATACTAGGCAGAAATCAAAGACTGTAGACTATGGAAGAAATCTTCCTACCAAACAAAAAAAACCAAAAAACAAAAACAGTATAACAAGAGGCACCTGGGTGGCTCAGTCAGTGGAGCATCGGACTCAATTTTGGCTCAGGTCATGATCTCACAGTTCATGAGTTGGAGCCTCGCATTGGGCTTTGCACAGTGTGGAGCCTCCTTGGGATTCTCAAACTCTCTCCCTCTGCCCATCTCCTCTGCTGCTGTCTCTCAAAATAAGTAAGTAAACATTTTTTAAAAACAGTAGAACAAATGATAAGCATGATAAACCTTACCATACTTAATCCCAGCCTCCAAATATATTGACTATTTTATAGTTGTGGGAGGAAAAAGCTCTCTTAAATTATGGACATTTAATCCGTTACCTTCAATAATTTCCTGTTGAAGGGATTAAATAAATTCTTAGACTATCTCTCTTCTGAATTAATTTCCACTGAATTAAGTTCTTTTAGATAAATTCAGGAAGAATAGACCAGGGAAAATCGTGTATAACTTAAGTGTCATTTTAACAGGAAAAGACATTTGGCTTAAAAGAGTTATCCTTATGAATGTTCTCCACCCTTGTGAATTTTTAAATATCATAAACCAAACACTAGATAGTCCAGTGTAACTAAGGGAGAGAGATACATGTAATCAGCTAATAAGTCTATTTGCAGTTTTGGATTGAATAGGAGGTGAAAATAAAGCACAAGAAAGAATGAGAATACCAGGAGAAAAAAAAATCCCACTCACTTCTGATTTTATGCACATATACACATACAAAAATAAAATTTATATCATGTGACTTGAAATACAAAAAAAAACCAACATGAAAATGTGTATTTTGTTCCAAACAGTTTGCAAAGACCTTCGAGGCCACCCCTTGTCAAAGTATGCGAAGGCACAGTGACACGTGTTTGCTGAGGGCAGTTCGGTGGATGCTGAGTAGTAGAGCAATTGGCAATGCCAGGACTCAATGGCCTGTGGTCAGTGGCACATGCAATGGTCTCCTGGAAGATTTAGGGCTGTAGTTATGTAAAGGGAGAATCTTTCAGGAGGCAATAAATATAGATTGGTTCCTTACATAGCCATAGTCCAAGATCAACATCACACGATTAGAACTTTTAATTGCAAATTCTTTTAGTCTATAAAAGTGGTTGAGAATACAGATGGTTTTGTAAAAAATGAATATCACACTATATAATCCTTGCATATGCCAAGATGAAAGAATGAGTCTACTACAGTATTATGTGACTAAAACATGAACTTAGAAATGTTATGGCTTGCTGGTTTCATGAAATGTGCCCCCCTCCTCCCCATCACCACCAAATAGCACTTCTCCTTGAGTAACATGTGTGGGCAAAGTAGACATAGAAATGACACACATGTAATAAATTTTTAAATAGTTTTGGATAATGACTATTCTTAGAAAAATGTAACAATCACATCCCATGAAGAATTAGTTTTTCACTTGGCTTCATCTTGGTGACTATTAATAATAATAAAATAATCCATCTCAACCCTATTCAGGGTGGTGGATTATCCCAGCTTTTGTCGTCTTTCTTCATACCCTTGGCAAATTGATTCCATCACAAGAGGAAATGTGAGACGAAATTCAAGCCAAGCAATTTTTCAACCTAAGATGTAACTTGGTGGGAAACTAACACTGTATTAATAGGAGCATTGAGCAATTGTTATTATCTGTAGAATCAGTAAACTGGAGTGAAACAACAGTTTCTCTGGGGAGCACAACCCTACTTAATTCAAATTTCCTCTTTCTTGCCTAGTAATGTGCAACCTTGGGCAATTGGTTCAATTTTGCTAAGTATCCTTTATTTTTTTTCATCTGTATAATATGGATAATAATGTCTATTATAGAATTTTTGTGAAATTAAGGTGATAATATATTAAAGCACAATCCCTGGCACATTTTGGAAACACAACAAATGGAAGGTATTACTGTCACTGTTATTATTTCAGTGCTTAGTATGATGTCCCCTTTTGTAATTCTCACTGGTAATTGAAAGGTGCTTCATAAACAACTCTACTCAGTGCTCACAGTTAGGTTTGTATGAGAAGCAAGTTAGTTTACAAGTGCACGAATAAGGGTCTTTCCCACATTGTCCCAGAAGCAGAGCCAGATAGCTAAGCATGGATGTCAACCTTGTGAAAGAATGACAACCAGAACTTTTGGTAAGAAAAGACTGTTTTACTGAAAGATGATAATATATAAGAGGTAGCTAGAACTAAAAAAATATTCAAAGGTCTACCAGGCTCCCCCTGTCCCACCCCACCACCATCACCACCACCCATCCCTAGAAAAGAATATCGGGAACAATTCTTCTCCTTAAAATGGGAATTCATTCAATATTACAGTCCAAGGTTTCAAGAGAGAAGTTCAAAACATATACCATCTGTCTTCCCTCCCTGTCCCCTGCTGCCAGCCCCCAAGCAAACAATAATCTATTTCTATTACTACAATTGAGTTTGAATTTTCTGGATTTTATATAAATGGCATCATAGTATGTACTCTTTTAGGGAGTGAAGAGAAAGCCTACCCAGATACCTTCCCCAACTACTACTAGATGCGTGAAGTTCCACTTTTCAGTGCAATTCAGTACAATCCCCTTACGGTGATTCTGAACCTTGCTTATGCCACAAGTTCCTGTGAGAACCCGATAGATTCTGTGAGCCACTTTCTGAGAAAAAAGCAAAAACAAAAACAAAAAACCCACACTAGTGTACATGTCAACAAAATATTCCATATAATTTCAGGGCATTCAGAGGAAATAGTTTGCTTTATCTTAAAACTTTTATAGACGTTAAATATGATTAGACTGAAATTCTCCATCTATTTATCACATCAAAGCTGGAAAGAGAAGAGGAGCTCAAAGCTCTGTAGAGCTCTGCATTCATATTTTGCAGGTTGACCAGAAGGCGCTTTATTGCTCAGAGGATGTTTTCTTTCTCCTCTACTTAAGGAAGCACTACACATGATGGAACCAACTTTCTTCTATTGTTTAATAATAGGAAGGTTGGCTTTAAAAAAAAATTGCAATAGGTTTATTGTGTGTGTTTTTGAGGGGGAGGGATACTATTTCAATGTAACATTGATGTGTGTATATATTTATATATGTGTTTTAGATATAAGCTATCTATATTAATATGTACATTATAATTTATGAATATAAATGTAATTTATGAATTATATAAAATATAATTTATGAATATAAAAATGGCTTACTCAACCATTTGCACACATATATTCTCCTGGAAAATGGTGTCTAAATCTGTATGCAAAACCACCTGTCAGATTAAAACACTATTTGATATGTCTCAAAATATTTCATTTTATGCCTAGATGGTAACTTTTTCTCTCTTCCCTTCAGCAATAAATGCTGCAACATAGTTTATCAAAGGAACAAATATGAAAGAAAAACATTGCTTTGAAGTGAATGAAGACAGATCCCCTGGCAAACTACAGCTTGAGGTGCAATTTCCTAATTTTCAAATTCCTAAGAAAGGAAATGAAAGAAACTCAACTCTTGAGAAAGCTTTAATGCCAGCTTTGATCTCGATTATAAAAAGTTATTAACGGAAAGTGCACGTTTACATTTAGGATTCAAGAGGGGACATACTATGGGGTGTTTAATAAAAAGTTGAGTAAAGAGTAATGGATGGCTTTGTACTATTGATTTGAAAAACTTATCTCTTTTTTTAAAGATCGAAAAGATTGTTGAGATTGATATGTCACAGGAGTTGACACAAATGGTAACTAGCCCCGTATGACTGGTAGTTGAACAACATGTGGAGTCTTCACTTGGGAAGCTAGAATCCAGGTTCAGGTTGAGCTCTGTGCAGCCACTAGTGATATAACCTTGAGCAAATTCATTAAATCTCTCTCGGCCTCAACTTGCCTACTCATAAAATGCAAAGGATGAGTTAGATCATCTCTGAGATACCCTCTGTCTACAATGACTTGTTTCTTAGTTCCTGTTAACTAAACAATGTCCTCACTCCAGAAAACATAAAATCTTAGCCTTGATAGAAATAGGTTTTTTTAAATCAATTAATGGATAATAACAATTAAATTGTCACCATACATCTGTTCATTTAATGGACATTATTGGGATTCAGCATACGAAAGGCACACAACCAAATTCAGGTCAGTTTTTGGTATTTGTGTAAACACTATGCAATTGTAGATATCTAAGAATAATTTTTGTTGGACTAAAATTTTCTAATTAACACTTTCATAGTCTTTTGCCTGTCAAATGTTTTATTAAAGTCAGTAAAGAAATTATTTCATATTCTCTAGGCAAATATTTTTGAAGTAATGGAAAAACACCTCAGAACAATCTACAGCAGCAAAAAGGAGAGAGGAAGAGAGGGAGGGGGGGAGAGACAGAGAGAAATAATCCCCAAAACAGAAAATGTCTCCTGCAGATACTGGAGACAAGCTTATTTCAGGGAGGGGAGAAAACTCAGCAAGCCCATGAATAGGCCAATAACTTCAGCTACTAAGATATTTTGATTGCTGGGTTATGAGGCTTTTGTTCAGACTACAGCTGTCTTTCTTTTTCATGAGAGAGGTGGTTTTGTGGTTTTTTTTGTTTGTTTTGGTTTTTTTTTTTTGGCACAACATATGCCATGTCCAGACGATCTGGGAATGAATAGTCTTATTCCTACTCCAATCTCATTTTCTTTTCTAGTTCTTTTCCTATTCTTTGCAGCCTACAGGAAAAAAGCAGACCAAGTAGGAGGGGAAGGGAAGAGTATTCATCCAATATGACCCCTTGAGTCACTGCCCTGCATGTCAGCTCCTCCAAGCACTAAAGAAGCAAGCCAGGCCCTCTCTCTGCTGATCAGAGTCCCTGAAGTCTGAGTGGCAGGCCATGTAGTCTGCTGTTTTCCCAGTATGGAGCTCTTTGGCATCATCCCACTTTTCCTGTACATGGGTATCAGTTGGGCTATTGTTTGGGAAATATTTTTTAATGGCTCATTTTTTTATTCAAATAATTTTTTAAATAAAATGATATTCTACTAACCAGTTTAACAAAAACAGGAGTTAAATATAAATTATCTGTACAATAAAAGCAATACAGTATTACTTAATCCCCAATTAATCCACAATTCGTGGGATAGAGCCCAGCTTCTGGCTTAGTGTTGATAGTGTGGAACCTGTTTGGGATTCTCTCTCTCTCTCTCTCTCTCTCTCTCTCTCTCTGTCCCCCCACCCCCCACTGTGTGCCTCCCTCATAGATGCTCTCTCTCTCTCTCTCTCACACACATACACTAAAGAAATAAACATTTTTTAAAAAGGAATTATTTACTGAGCATCTACTCTGGGCCAGGCATGGTGTTCAATGCTTCAAAAACATTATCTCATTTGACCGTCTTACCAATCCAATAATGTGGGAACGTTGTTTTGCCCACTTATGAATGAGGAAACTGAGGTTCAAAGAGGAAAATAAACAAGCTCAGGATGGCACAACTGTAATAGAGGAGCAGGACTCACGTCCATCCTACCTCAGTTCTGTGCATTATTGACTGGATAAGGAATAAAGGATTCTAAAGAGGGGAGCTAGAAGAACTTAACTAACATGCTTTTTATTTTCTTTTTGGTTCCTGCCCACTATAATTCCTTTCCTGGATAGCAACGGCAGCACTTTTCAGAATCCTCATTTAGATGCAGTTTTAACCCCAGGCAACTGCCAGAATTGTCAGAACTCCTCTGGAGCCCAAATTCTACAGGTGAATCCCTTGTGAGTGTGGCCCAGTGCAGTGTCCAGTGGTAGGAGGGTTATGAGAGATAATCGTGAAAAAGTCCTTTAATCTGCTTTATCTGGCTCACAGGCTCTGAAATCCTCCCAGGCGCTTAGTTTTAAAAACAAAACAATGACCTTGACAATAACCATTCCTCAGCCTGTGTGGAGGGGCCTCTGAAAACATATTGCTTTAGGCATTACCAGGGGGGCAGAAGGTAAATGTTTTACCAAAACTTCAAGCTTGTACTGAAGTGTGACTCTAAATTGAAAGGCAACTTCAAATTAAAATCATGGGCTAAAATTATGGAAAGAGCCTAAATGTCCATCAACTGATGAATGGATAAAGAAATTGTGGTTTATATACACAATGGAATACTACGTGGCAATGAGAAAAAATGAAATAGGGCCTTTTGTAGCAACGTGGATGGAACTGGAGAGTGTGATGCTAAGTGAAATAAGCCATACAGAGAAAGACAGATACCATATGGTTTCACTCTTATGTGGATCCTGAGAAACTTAACAGGAACCCATGGGGGAGGGGAAGGAAAAAAAAAAAAAAAAGAGGTTAGAGTGGGAGAGAGCCAAAGCATAAGAGACTGTTGAGAACTGAGAGCAAACTGAGGGTTGATGGGGGGTGGGAGGGAGGAGAGGGTGGGTGATGGGTATTGAGGAGGGCACCCTTTGGGATGAGCACTGGGTGTTGTATGGAAACCAATTTGACAATAAATTTCATATATTAAAAAATAAATAAATAAATAAACATTAAAAACAATTAAAAAAATAATAAAATAAAATCATGGGCTAAAATATGATGAAAGGGATTTTATCAAAGAATCCACCAGAACACCAGGGGAGACAGGGGAGAAAGTTCAAATTGCTGCACAGGCAGCCACAGCTGGAGGGTATTACGTGCAGTTAAATCTCTGTCCTGGGGTGGAATATTCAGGCACCGTGCTGCCATGTTTTAGGAACCCCAGCAGGTGTTGTCTGGAGTTTGACCAAAACCAGAGTGGTCCTGTCGCCAGCAAACTGAATGACTCCCAAAATCATTCTAGGCATAAACTACTGTTGTTTGTACTCTCTCCATCTTCTCTCCTCCAATATGATCCAACACCCTAGGTTCACATAATTTAGAAATCCATGTATTTAACAGCAAGTAAAAGCAGTATTTAGATGGAATGCCAATAAATACAGTATTCATTCTGTACCGGCAGCCTAACCTGCTTTGTAAGCTAATTTCCAGGCAAGAAAAATTAATTGCTTCTAGAAATTAAAGTGCAAACAAATTACAACTGTTTTCACACTTAAATAATATGTCCGTTATGATGAAGTCACCAAGAATATACAAGAGGAAAGGACAGTCTCGTCAGTAGATGGTGTTGGGAGAACTGGACAGCCACATGCACAAAAGATGAAACTGGGCCCCCAGCTTACACCATACAGAAAAATTAGCTCAAAACTAATTAAAGACTTGAATGTAAGACCTGAAGCCATAAAAGATAAAAGATAAAAGATTTCTTCCCCTAGAAGAAATTATAGGCAGCAATTCCCTGACATCAGTCTTGGCAACGACTTTTTGAACTGATACCAAAAGCAAACGCAACAAATGCAAAAATAAACAAGTGGAACCACATCAAACTAAAAAGCTTCTGCATAGAAACCATCAACAAAATGAAAAAACAACCTACTGAATGGGAGAAAATATTTGCAATTCAGATATCCAATAAAGGGTAAATATATACAGACCTCATACAACCGAATACCAAAAAACACCAATCCCATTAAAAAATGGGCAGAACCGAATAGACATTTTTCCATAGAAGACGTGTAAATGGCTAATAGGTATCTGAAAAGGTGCTCAACATCACTAATGATAAGAGAAATGCAAATCAAAATTACAATGAGATATCCCCTCATACCTGTTAGAATGGCTGTTAACAAAAAGACAAGAAATAACAAGTGTTGGTGAGGGTGTGAAAAAAAGGGAATCCTTGTGCACTATTGGTGGGAATGCAAATTGGTGCAGCCAGTACAGACAGTATGGCAATTCCTCAAAAAATTAAAACTGGAACTACCATATGGTCCAGCAACTCCACTTCTGGGTATTTATCCAACGGCAACGAAAACACTAACTTTAGAAGATATATGTACCACTATGTTTACTGCAGCATTATTTACAAAAGTCAAGACACGGAAGCAACCTAAGTGTCCATTGATGGACCCTGTGATCTCATCTCCTGCTGTTCAGCTCTTCTTCCACTCTGTTCCAGCCATCCACCTCCTATTCCTATGCCTCCAGCTCCTCCTCTTCTTCCATGCCAGGCACACTTTCTACTTAGGCCCCTGGCACTTGTTATTTCCTCTGCCTGGAGACTCAATGCTCTTCCCCCAGATATCCACAGTACTCACTCCCTGACTTCCTTGAGTCTATTATGCAAAAGTCATCTTCTCAGCAAGGCCTTCCCTGGCCACCCTATCTACTATTTCAACTTTCTTCTCCCATCCTTCACTTCCCTATTTTATGTTGTATCATTATTATGTATTCCTCATCACTCTCTATCTACAATTTACTTATACTGCTCACTGTCCTCCCCAACTAGCCAGTAAGAATACAAACTCAACTCCAGGGTCTGGGAGAGGTTTTGTTTGTTTGTTTGTTTGTGTGTTCAGAGTAGTGCAGTATTCCCTGGCCTAATACAAAGTCTGGCATATAGTAGATACTCAATTAATATCTACTAAATTAATGAAAATGTGTATGCCTTATTTCCCCAATTGAGTATTTCTGCCCAGCATACTAGGAGGATCTGACTACAAAAGGATCTCAATAAATATGTTGTTTTTAATGTTTGAGTAAAACAGGGTTGTTTTTGTTTTCTGAACTTTGGCAAGAACTAACACTTCATAGCTTCAAGACTATCTTTGAATTGATGGTCCACTGCAGTAAAAGGTATTTTAGGGGAAAAAAAATATGTGTGGCAGACATATCAGTGCAATTTTTTTTTATTTTTTATTTTTATTTTACATATCAGTGCAATTTGGCATGAATTTCCCCAGATTATTCTGACTTAATGACATGTTGGTAATGACATAATTCACACCCATATGTTTTCAGAACCCACCACTTCTAAGAGTATTTACAATACTAGATGAGCATTCTTTTTTTTTTAATGTTTACTTATTTATTTTGAGAGACAGAGAGAGAGCATGCACATGCACAAGTGGGAGAAGGGGCAGAGAGAAAGGGAAAAAATGGTCCAACCTGTTGGGATGAGCACTGGGTGTTGTATGGAAACCAATTTGACAATAAATTTCATATTAAAAAAAAATGGCCCCACAGACCTATGCTGTCAGTACAGAGCCTGACATGGGGTTGATCTCACAAACTGTGAGTCTGGGACCTGAGCCAAAATTGAGAGTCAGGTGCTTAACCAACTGAGTCATCCAGGCACCCATAGACAAGCACTCTTATGAAAAGGCTACTTAAAGATGTACCAGGAACTTAAAATGTCATATGATATCCATATCAAATATCATGAAGGGTATTTGCATCATTATCTGCTTCAGACAATCTTCTGGAAATCCAAGGGTCATGCTAAGCCCACATTTCTGCTTTGACTCACATCAACAAATTCTTAACAATTCTTTTCAGAGATAGGATCACCCAATTCATTTCATTGGCAATTTCCCAGAATTATTTCCTCCTATCTTCTTCTGTCCTTCAAGAAACCTCTAACTTTATAGACTTTTTATCTTTTCCCTAGGGTTTTTCTTCCTTCCTAAATCATTATTTTATGATACATTTCTATGTATCAGCATGTTTATATATGAGACAGTAAAAATAGCATACTTATATTTTCTTCTTATAAATATGTGATGTAGATTTGGAAGCCACAGGAATAATAAAGCAAAAAGCTAGTGAGTATCAAAGTCAATATTAATACGAAAAGCAACAAGATAAATACATGATAAAGAGTATCATGCCCTCATGCCTCTTCCCCTCAAGCCTTCAGAACTGTATTTGTGTTGATAAATCTCACAGGCTGAGAAAAGCTGACTCATTTCTTTTATACATTTGCTTCTAGCCATGAAATCATGTCAGTGCTACTCAGGAGGCTATACCTGCTTCGGTCCAAAAGTAAGAAAAAAAAAAGAAGAAGAATAAAAAAAAGAGTCTCATGAACCTATAATTATCAACAGATAAGGACGAAATTGATATCATTGACATGCCTGGAGCCATTCACCAACTCTTTAAAAAAAACATTTAATGAGGCTTCCAAATTTGTAATAACATTCCTGGGAAACTTTTTATTCTAAGGGTCTCCCACTCACTTAAAATGTGCCAGCCTCTCCCAATAATGCTACGAGATATATATGAACATCTCCGGTCTTTATAAATGAAGAGCCAGAGCTGCAGATAAGTGAGGTAAGTTGCCCACAAACACAGAATGTTAGATGGTAGACATGGATGCAAGTCTTTCTGACACCCAGGCCCACATCCCTAACTATGTAGTTTTCCTGCCCCTCCACAATTATGTGCTGCCCACACAGAGTTCCAATTTGTCCAGGGCTTAAGTTGCTGCAAATTTGGAGCTGAATTCTTATTTATGTTTCTAGCCCAGCATTTCTGAAGCTGTGATTACCAAAAATATAATCAGTATTCCTGGGGCAATGATGTTGTGTTGAATAATGTCCAAGTGTCCAACTTAACTTACTATTCCATAGAGATTTTAATATGCTTCAACACATTATACAGGATGCCTGGGTGCTCAGCTGCTTGAGCATCTGACTCTTGATTTCAGCTCAGGTCATGAACTCATGGTTCATGAGTTTGAGCCCTGAGTCGGACTCTGCACTGACAGCACAGAGCCTGCTTAGGATTCTCTCTCTCTCTCATTCTCTCTCTCTCTTAAAATAAATAAATAAACGTTAAAAAATATGCTTCAACACATTACAAATCATCAAAGGAAGTTTCCCAAACTTTACTAACCCAAATTTATTTATTTACCACAAAACTCTTAAAGTGTTGTGTGTGTGTGTGTGTGTGTGTGTGTGTGAATTGGGGAGCAGGAATGGTGATCGAGAAGGGTGAAAAATATTTCTTACAATTTCAAGAGTTGATGTTCCACAAAATTTTAAAATACTGAAGAAGAACAAATGTCACATTTATTTATGTTTGTTTATTAATTTTAGCTCAGTGAAATTTTATTTGCATTTTTCTTATTATATAAAAGGTTGAGGATCCATGCAAATATTTTAGGGGCTCTTTGCATTGTTTTCCTCTGTAAACTGCCATCCTTGTCTCTTCCTGTTTTCTACTGAATACCACCCACTTAATCTTAGCTTTAACTCTCAGAATGGCGTACACTTCCGATGATCTTGGCGATCATTCTGGGCGCAGCGCCCAGTATTGTCCACCCCTAATCCTGCATGCTTTATTGAGGAGTCCAGAAATTCTAAGTAATTCCAGGAAAAGCCTACCAAACTCAGGAGATGTAAATGAAAACCACAATACTAATTAAAGTAAAAATGAAAAAAAGCTTTGTGCCAGGCAGCACGATTCTCTCACATTTATATTTTAATTTGAGACCAATTTTTAGTGCTTTAGGACTTCCTTTCTCTCACCTTTCAGCACTCAAGTGTTTTTTTGTTTTCATGAAAACAGTTTGACCAGGTTTTTTTTTTGTTAAATTTTTTTTTGTTGTTAAATTTTTTTTTTCAACGTTTATTTATTTTTGGGATAGAGAGAGACAGAGCATGAACGGGGGAGGGGCAGAGAGAGAGGGAGACACAGAATCAGAAACAGGCTCCAGGCTCTGAGCCATCAGCCCAGAGCCTGACGCAGGGCTCGAACTCACGGACCGCGAGATCGTGACCTGGCTGAAGTCGGACGCTTAACCGACTGCGCCACCCAGGCGCCCCCAGTTTGACCAGTTTTAAATGAAATACTAAGGACAATAAGTGTTATTAGGAAGGTATTTTGCCATTTTGCAATTAAATTCTCACTTTACTTTGACTTTCTTTCTTGCCCAGGATGGTGGTAGTGGTGACAGCATGGGAGGAGATGGGCAAAGAATGAGAAAATAAAAATAGACTCAAATGTGAGATATATAAATTCAAGAAATTATACCCAAAGAAAAGTGAGTTATTTTTCTCAGGTAGGCTTTAACTCTCTGGGGATAACAAGATGACAAATTCTAATATAGTTTTGTTTTCTTATTTTATTTATGATGTTCTTTGTTACATTTAATCATTTTTCCTTGCAAGAAACATCAGTGACTCTAGTGATTCCAAAAAAATTTTCAGTCTAAAGGAAACACAGCCTTCTAGCGATTCTATCTATGTCTGGCTCTTGGAGATAGAAGACGCAGAGAGAAGATGCAGACATTGGACATTTATCACCCTTGTCTATAATGCTGAGACTCTTTCACCGAAAGAATTCAGCTCTGTTAACTCCAAACACCAAGAAGATTCTACATGCCACTCGTGGATGGAATCTTAAAGACATTAACACTTCTGATTTGAATTAGTTTCAAAAACAGAGTTAAAGTTATAATTAGTTCTGACCTTTGACAAGCACTGTATAATGAAACCAAAGTAAGCTTTTCACATACAGACAGGTGTCAGGAACTCAGAACATTCCATAAAGAAACTTCAAACTTCAAGAGTAAGTAAAGGGCAGGGCCTTATACCTATTTGTATTAGGTATATGTAAGGTATATGTTATCACATCTGGAACAAGGCACCACCAGCTTGTTGAGGAATTTTGCTGACAAATCAAATATGTAAAGCCTGAGTATAACAGGAATCAAATCTTCCTTGTTCTACCACTGCTCCTGTGGCAATTTTAATGGAGAGTTGGTCACGATGCCAACTTTACAGACAAGCCGATAATATGATTAAGGGGCAAAGTATGATGAAGTTCGCTTAACACTTATAAAATTGGAGTTTGGAAATGCAAAAGTAGAAAATACACAGTGAAGGACCTAATGAAAGACAGATGTCACATCATGTACTGAAATATTAATCAGAGTGGTAAGGAAGCCAGGAAATTATAGTTGATCAAAACCCTCGTGCTTACTGATTGTCTTCTTCTCCAAGGAGGAATTTCAGGGTGTTCAAGATGAAACCTTTACAATAACCCAAAGCCATAGCAGATGGTGTATTTGTGGCTTTTGTGGTGTCATTTCAGGCATATTTGGAAATCCATTCTGCACTTTCCCCTCAAGCGCTACAGGGACAATCATTTCCCAGTTCAGTGCAATTGGGTTACTAGACTGAACATTGCATACGCTCTGAACCAGCATGATGAGGTCCGCTCCGATTGCCAAGAATCCAGAGCTGGCAGAAATTCTCACAGTCCCCTAAGCCAACTTTGATCAAGACCCATTCTATCCTAAAAGAATCAACCTAACACAGTTTTGCTTCATTTACTGTGTTTATGTGCATGAATTCTCTCCCAAAAGGAAAAGAGGAACAGACTATAAACTCCTCTGCCATCTAAAAGGTGGGTAATCATGGACAAAATACACATCTTCCCTGGTCCCTAATTTTTTTCTATAAAGTGGGGGTAATAATATTAGAAATTGAAAGGATTTCAAGGAACAGTAAGTGAAAAACATATGTAAAAATGCACCTAATAGAACACCTAATTCATAATAGATATGCCCTAAATGTTAATTAAACTTTAAAAGCTTTATAGTAGTGCCTGGGCTGCTCAGTCCGTTAAGCATCTGACTCTTGATTTCAGCTCAGGTCATGATCTCACATGATCATGAACTTATGTCATGATCTCAGAGCCTGCATTGAGCTCTGTGCTGACAGTATGGAGCCTATTTGGGATTCTCTGTGTCCTCTCTCTGCACCTCCCCAATGCTCTCTCTCTTTCTCCCTCTGTCAAAACAAACAAACAAACAAACAAACAAACAAACAAAAATTGTTGAAATAAAAAAATAAAAGCTTTATGCATGGTTTTATTGGGGGAGTAGAAAACTGGCTTACATCTACCGTCCGTAATTATTGACTAAAAGATTAAACACTTAGAGCTATAGTCAAGAACACTATTTTCAGGGCACCTGGGTGGCTCAGTTGTTTAAGCATCCAACTTTGGCTTAGGTTATGATCTCACAGTTTGTGAGTTCGAGCCCCGCGTTGGACTCTGTACTGATAGCTCAGAGCCTGGAGCCTGCTTTGTTTTCTGTGTCTCCCTCTCTCTCTGACCCACCCCCCACCCCCTGTCCCCGCTGGTGCTCTGTCACTCTGTCTCTCTCTCTCTTTCAAAAAATTGAATAAACATTAAAAAAAAAAAGAAGGACATTATTTTCCCTGGGACACATTGATGAAATCTTAGAAGGTACAATTAGAGAGTTATTAGAAGGTCACTATGATTAATAGTTAAATTGGGGAGTAAATCTATTTAGATTCAAATCCTCATTCTAATACCTGTTAATTGGGTAGGTAACCTCTCATTTAATCTCTCAATCTCAATTGTCTGATCTATAAAATAAAAATCATATTAATAATTACCTCATAGGGTAATTAAGTGTCTGATACGTGGTATACATCAAATCCAACCAGTTTGTCTTAGAATTATTAGTAGTTATTTTATCAGAATCATTAGCAGTAATTGTTATCAATTGGTCCTCCTGTATTAGTTAGAATAGCTTAGGTCGTATTGTGTTAAATAACACTCCCAAAATTTCAGTGATTAAAACAGAAATACTTCTTTGTAGTATATGCCAATGATTAGCATAGGCTGGCTGGGACTCTGCTCATCGCCCTATTTACCATAGTGCCTCAAGGACTCAAACTAATGGGGGATCCATCTTTATACTCGCTTCCATTGCTACCATGGCAGCAGAAGAATCCTCTGGAGTGTTTGGCACTGGCAATTAAATGTTTAGCTATGGAACTGACCTACAATTCACTGGCTGGAACCAGACACATGACCCCAGTCAAATGGAAGGGGAGTGGGAAGTGTAATCCTCTCATAGGCCCAGATGTATAGAGTTATTGGATATTGGTGAATAGTAGAATCTACCACATTTTTCAATTACTCTCTTAAAGAGCTTTTCCTATTTATACTGACATAAGCAAAAACAATTATTTGGGGAAAGGGAAAGAGGATTATTTTCTCCTCAAAACTGAAGGATGAGAATTTTTAACAAGGAAGGCAGAAAAGTGCAAGAAAAAAGCATTTATTCATTTATTTATTTCCATGTTACTTAAAGAAAGGAAAACAGTGTAATTGAACTCTAGATTCTTCTGATAGATGTAAAAAAGTTGAAAAAGTAATTATTTTAAAATCATATTGGATTATGATCTTATGTATAGGAAATGAGAATAATTACTCAAAAACTCATTGAAGAAATATCACTCACCTTAGTTACAACAGAAAAGATAAATTCTTTATTAAATTTTGTCCTTCAAGATTATACTGTTTATCACAAGCAAGTCAGAGTCTTCTCCAGTATCTGAAACTACTTAGGAAATTAACTCTTCAATAAACATTATTTTGATAACAACCTGTCCTACTCACCTGACTTCACAAGAATAGGTAATCTTTTCACGAAGTCTGACTAATATTACATGACTATAAAGGCAATATTTTGCAAAATGAGAAAATCTAAATGTGTAATATTGACCTATACATATTACATATCCTCTGTGAGCTTATCTTCATTACTAATTCACAAAATACCAAAGAGTGTTTACCAAATTCACTTCAGAATTATTTGTTCAAGGTTGAGTAACCTCTGTGTGAAAAAGAATAATTTGGAAAACTTCAGCTCAAACCTCCACAAGAGTCTTCTTTTTCCTCTTAACAGCAGTGATATGTAAACATTCCTTTTGATTTTCCCTTTTCCTGGCTCAATCATCAGAATCACTTGCAAAACTGAAAGTTTTAAAAAAAACCTTTAAAAGTTTCTGTTCAAAATCATTCAAACTCCTTCCTTTTCATTCCCCAGTAACTCATGATTATTGACATGTTTAAAAGATTAGTTTGTGGGTTTTTCATTTTGCCCACGCTTCTTTTGAACACTGAATCCATTAAGTGGAAGGTGGCAATCGTCCCCTGCTGACAGTTAGAACATACTTCTTTTTCTTGTTCAATAATCATAATATTGCAGGCTATTCATGAAACCACTTTAGACACTATGGCTTTTGAAAATAGCTTTTATACATATTTTTAAAATCACAGGTAAAAAGAGTCCTGTCCTACTGAACGATCGCATCCCTTTCCTATCTAATAGGAAGGAATGACAATTGAGATGGCAGTGAGTGCCCACCATGGCAATGGCTTTAACGACTGTCCTTCCTCCCTGTGCCAGACCCTCCCCTACCCGGATCTGCCAGGTGTCTAGACCTTCAGTTTAAAAGTCCATCAACTGCTTGAAATCAGATGCAAAATTTCATGTTATTTGCAGGCATATTTTTCTGCAGAGGGGGATTACTGTTTTTATCTGCTGCACAATATGGATTCATGACCCTTCAAATTGTTAAGGGCTACTGCATTTGCTAGGTTTCCATTACAGGGCATTCAGCCATCTGGAGCTCAGGATATGCCCATGCAGGCAGTGGAAGGACAGACAGTCTTAGGCATAAGAGGAGATCCAGGCTGGCAAGTGGATAAACCATGCAGATTACAGGTCCACAACTACAGATAATACTCAAAAGTTCAACATAAGCCATAGGATATCCTAGTGGCCCAGATAACGCAGTAGGAAACAAACAAGGAGCTGGTGTTTATGTGGCAGAATGGCAGAAAGGCAGCCCTGGGGAGTCTACCCACCATTGAGGGCAGAGCCTAGACAATGGACACTGAGTTTCATGAAATAATGACAAGAAGGACAGTGGGACTCAAGAATAGTCAGACGACAGTGGATTTTACCACCACCAGCACCATCACCACCCCCACCCCCCACAAAAAAACCCAAAACCAAACAAACAAAAAATAAGCCTTAAGCACAGAAATCAAAAGTAGATACTAGTCATCAAAATTAGAACATAAGATGGAAATTGTAACTGGGAACAAAGAGTAGCTGAGACAGCTAGCTGATCACTAAAAACCATTCTTTTCTTCCTCCGGAGTAATAGGATTTTAGTTGAGTATATATATACTCACTACAAATACATACGTAATATGTGTAGTGTGTGTGTGTGCCTATGTGTATATGTACATGTACTTGAAAATAATCAAATATTTACTGAGATCCTATTACAATCCAGGTATTATGCTTACTTCAAGAGGCACAAAAGTGAAAAAGAAGTGATTTTTGTACTCAATGTGTTCAAAATCTACTAAGGCAAAGATACACAGCAGAAAATTATAACATGACAAGTTATATTAGAGATATACAATGTGCATGAGAGTTGAGAGAAAGGTATGCCTAGATCTTCCCAGGTTCTCAGGACAAGTGCTATGCTTGCTGATGGACATCAAGTATTCCTGGATAAGAGGAGAAGAGGCTTACAGCAGCCAGGACCAGGCATGTGTTGATGAAGTCTGGTGTCTTAGTCAATCTGGACTGCTATAACAGAATACCACAGTCTGAGTGGCTTATAAATAACAGAAGTTTTTTTCTCACAGTTCTGGAGTCTGGGAAGTCCAAGATCAAGTCACTGGCAGATCTGGCATCTGGTGAGGGTCTGTTTCCCAGTTCATAGACAATTGCCTTTTCACTGTGTCTTCACGTGGTATAAGGGGTGAGAAAGCTCTCTAGGGCTTCTGTTATAAGGATGTTAATTCCATAATAGATGTTGGCAAGGATGTGGAGAAATTGAAACTTTGTGCATGAAAACAGTGTTAGTTTCTCAAAAAAAATAGTGAACACAGAATTACCATTCGATCCAGCCATTCCACTTTCAAGGTATAAACACAAAAGAACTGAAAGCAGGGATGAGAATAGATATTTGTATATTTGTACTTGTACCGACATTCACAGTGGTACAATTCTTATTCACAGAAGGCAAAAGGTGAAAACACCCCAAATGTCTGTCTGTGGATAAATGGATAAAAAATGGGTATATACATTCACTAGAATACCAGTCAAACTGAAAAAGCAATTAAATGCTGATATAAGATAAAACATATATGAACACTGAGTTATTATGCTAAGTGAAAGTAAGGCCAGAAACAAAAAGACAAGTAATTGTATGATTCCACTGTATAAGGTCTGTAAAGCAGTCAGATTCATAGATGCAAAAGTAGGATAGTGTTTACCAGGGCTGGAGGCAGGGAAGAATGGAGAGTCTCTGTTTCATGGGCACAGAGTTTCAGTATGTTATGATGAAAAAGTCGTGCAGGCGCACAGCAGTGATAGTCGCACAACAACGTGAATGTATTTAATGCCACCTAACTGTACACTGGAAACTGGTTAAAATGATAAAATTTTATGTATATATGTATATATATTTTGCCACAATAAAAAAACTAAGAGTTGATTAGATGGAGGCTGCAAAGCAATTTCTCATTTCTCCAAACAACTACAGTATGATTTTATTACGTAGATTGCTAAATATATAATAAATGATGCCATGGGATCTGGGACTGTTATTACTTCAAAGATTTCTCTGCAAAATGTACTGAGTCTCTCCTCAGTTTTCTCTGGGAAAAGTATCAAATATATCAGCACATAACTCAATGTTCACTGGGTAATATCTATAGTATTACTCAGCCGTACTGTGCATATTACCCAGCATACTAATTGGCATGGGTCTACACATTTTACATTGTTAGATCCATATTCCTTGAGGAGGTTCCTTATTTCAGTGGTTCCTTCTCTTCCTTTCCATTCTCCCCATGTATATAGGATACAAATACTTGATTGTGACAAATAGTATCAAAGTCCCTAATTGTGATTCATGTCAAATTCATCAAAAGGATATGAGAAGAAATAACATTTTGATAAATACATAAATATGTATCTAAACATATATGAATATAATAGCAAATATATGAAAGAGAGACACAAATAGATGGAGAGACAGAGAAGCAGGAATTTAACCTTCTATATGCAATGAACCTACTAAATTTGAGGCCACACTTCCTACTTTGTTTTCCCTTATTTTTATGTCATTTCACAATAGACATAGAGTCTTAATTTAAAAATGAGGCACTGGGATCTGTATTTGTATTTATGTGATTCTGGACCTCTTCCTCTAGGAGTCAGAGGCCAGAACCTATAAAGTTCAGAATCATGTAGTTCAAGTTCTGAAAGGTCATTAGCTGGGATTTTAGTTTCTGGACAAAATTATTAAGATAATAATTAGGGAAAGCAGAATAAATTTTATCCCCAAATACTAAACTTAAACATTTTTAATGATTAATTTATATTCTGAATAGATTTTGAAAGGTCATAAGACATTTCAACACTAGATGAGAAATCAGAGAACATTTTTATTCTGGCTTTCCCATTTACCATCTAAGTGACTTCAAGCAAGTTATCTCACACATCTGATGGCCAGTTTCCTCATTTGCAATTTGGGGTTAGTAATAATTGTCCTGCTTCCTTCCAGAGCAGATGAGTGCGATAAATTAGATGTAACTGCTTTGAAAATTATAAAGTGCTTCTAGAAATGTAAAGATTATTACCACTCTGTAGTTCCCACAGATAACAAATCACAAAAAAAAAGGGAGAGGAAAAACTGCATAAAATTATTCAGCAAATATTGAAATGGAAGTAATTCTACTTTACTGAAATTTGAAACAAGAAATCTGAGATGCTATTCTTACATCTTGAAGGATAAAATAGGAAAAGAAAGCCCAGCTGGTGTAAGCTATATGAATGAATTGAGAAACAATCCAAGCTAATAAGGTCTGCCTAGAGTTCTCCATACCAACCCTGCCTCCCACCTACAGATCTCTCTCTGTCTGGGGTTGGTGACTGCTATTGACATTAGGCAGGTGGATTCAACTCTTTTCATAGGAGTCTCTGTTAACTGCTAAGATTCAGTGATACATCAGTCTCTCCACTAATTGACTAAAGGCCTTGTGGGCCTTTTCTAACAGCTGAATTTATTCTTAAGTTCTGACCTTACTTTGTAGAACACTTAGCCCTGGATCCTTTACCTCTTCTTGACAACCCTACCCTCAGACCCTCTTTCCTTGTGTCCATCTTCTGTCAGGAAGTGACATCCTTGCCCTGAAGCCCAGCTTCCACCTGGGATCTTTACCTGCTAAGAGTCTTCCTTGACACAGCCCACTTGGATGTGAGAGCTCTGCCTAGTGATAGACTCCCGTTTGTCACTCAAGTCTGCCTGTAAGAGTGCTCCTGACCTCAAAATTCCCTGACAGTCTTCCCTGGCTTGTCACTCAAGTCTGCCTGTAAGAGTGCTCCTGACCTCAAAATTCCCTGACAGTCTTCCCTGGCACTGCCTGCTACATGGGATGCCCCCTATTACATGTTAAATGTTCTCCATTCTTAAAATTCTGCTTGTTTCAATGAAATTTTTCTTAGTACCTACAGTTGATTTATCTCTAAGTGTCTATGCAACTCCAGGGATTGTCACCTTACACTTTCTCCATTCACCACATGCTTCTTTAGGGCCAAGCCTTGCCAAGTCCTGTTTCCAGCTTTGAGCAAAAAAACCTTGCATTAGCTATCTATTGATGCTTATACATTGCTCTCCAAAACTTAACGGATTAAAACAAACAAACAAAAAAACACATTTATTATCTCACACATTTTCTGAGAGTCGGACATCTAAAAGCAGCTGGCAGGGTGGCTTCTTCTGACTTAGGGTCTCTCCACCAGACTGCATCAAGATTTGGCCACGGCTGCAATCATCTGAAAGGGCTAGAGGATCCATTTCCCGGATGGCTCATTTACACAGTTTCTGGCTGAAGCCGTCCGTCCCTTTCCACCTAGATTTCTCCATAGAGCTACTTAAGAGCCTTCACACATGGCAGCTAGCTTCCATCAGAGTGAGCAAGCCATAAGAGAAGTCCAGTGCCTTTTACAACCTAGCTTTGGAAGTTGCGTACCAACACTTCTGCCATATTATAATGGTCACACAGAGAAATCTTGATATAATGTAGGAGAGAACTACACTAAGGGGGGAATACCAAGTGGGGATTAACAAAGGCCACCATAGGGCCTAAATGGAAACAAAAATTCTGTAAAACGCAAACAACAAATGACAACAGCAAGGACTGCTCTTTAGTCTGTTCCTGACCCCTTTATATCTGACTACTCTGCTAAAGTTCCACACCCAATCCAGAATACAAGCAAACTAGGAACCATAGCACTTAGATAATTCCCAGTAGACTCCCACCCACTGACAGTCCACTTTCTTCCTCTTTCTGCTATTTTCTTTGTTCACAGATCCCAGACTATCTCGATGACAATCTTGGATAGTAAAATATTGGCTCCACTCCCAGACCCAGAGAAATTTCCAGTTTCTTATTATTAATCAGATATTGTTCTGAGTGTAGGGAAAATAGAGAAAAAAAGGTCATGAAAAGACAGGGAGTACCTGCTTGCTTGTTGGAACCATCAGTGTCCCTCATTACGTTAAAATCAGTTCATGATGCTGAAGTAGACATCTACTCAAGCACTTTCAAATGTCTTTAGTTTATCTGTTAGTTTTTCTGCAATTTTATTTAAGAATTTGATACATCCCAGAAAAGATTCTCAGTGCTGTATTTGCATTAATATATTCAACAAATTAATAATAGTGGCAAAGACAATCTTTTGTATTTGAATATGAATTATACTTAACATATATAAACTAGTCAATGAACTATCTCTCAGCTGAACTTCTCTACCGTACTATTCCCTCTGTTTTTCTCTCTCTCACTTTTTCTTTTGTGAAATGAGAATAAGAAAAAAAACTTAAAAATAATATTTTCCTGAAAGCAGAGACATGATAGAAAATGCCCATAATTTCTTTTTATCTTTTTCACAATTTTTTTGACACCCTTTTGCTCCACAAACTTAGCCTTATCTTTCCTAGACTAAATAACCTAAAAGTGTATCTCTCAATTTAATTGGGAGTCAGCCCTAGGGGACATGTAGGAATGTGGGCAAACAGTATTAAAAGGCTTGGACTTTAGGGGCACCTGAGCGGTTCAGTGGGTTAAGCTTCCGACCTCAGCTCAGGTCATGATCTCGCCATCCATGAGTGCAAGGCTTGTATTGGGCTCTGTGCTGACAGCTCAGAGCCTAGAGCCTGCTTCAGATTCTGTGTCTCCTTCTCTCTCTCTGCCCCTCCCACTTGTGTGCTCTCTCTCTCTTTCTCTCTCTCTCTCTCTCAAAAATAAATAAATAAATAAATAAATAAATAAATAAATAAATAAGGCTCAGACTTTAGAAAGCATGTCTTTCTGTTCTTTAGCAACAGAAGCCTAAATGCCACATATACTCTTTCTAGTAACTCAAGCAGATTCTGTGGGTTATCTCCTTTCTTCTTTTTCTGTGGCTGTTTTAGTTTTTCCTACTACATTTAACCTTCATGCTTGGTCCTGGGCTCTGAAGTCTTCCTTCTATGATTCCCCTCCTATGTTAACTTGCTTTTTCCTGCGGCTTTAAGTTCCCTCTCTATCCCAACAATGCTCACCTTTGTATTTCCAGGCCAGCTGCCTCTCTGAGCTCCAGTATCATAAATGCAACTGCCAGGGGACCTGGGTGGCTCAGTCAGTTAAGTGTCTGACTTCAACTTAGGTCATGATCTCAAGGTTTGTGAGTTCAAGCCCTGCATCAGGCTCTCTGCTTGTCAGTGTGGGGCCCGCTTCAGATTCTCTGTCCCCTTCTCTTTCTGGCCCTCCCCCATGCACTCTCTAAATGGGTGCATGCACTCTCTAAATAAATAAATAAATAAATAAATAAATTTTAAAAACTAAATAAATAGGGGCACCTGCGTGGCTCAGTCAGTTGAGTGTCCAACTTCTGCTCAGGTCTTGGATCTCAGTTTGTGAGTTTGAGCCCCTCATCAGGGTCTGTGCTGACAGCTCAGATCCTGAAAACTGCTTCAGATTCTGTGTCTCACTCTCTCTGCCCTTCCCCCCCTCACATTCTGTCTCTGTCTCTCAAAAATAAATAAACATTAAAATAAATAAATAAATAAATAAATAAATAAATAAATAAATAAATGTAACTGTCATCTGGTATCATCATTCACATATCCTCCAGGTTTCTCCAACTCAACATGTCTAAAAATCAAACCTGATCCTGTGCCCTTCTCCCCAACATTTGTTTCTCTCAGTCTTTATATATAATCTGTAAATGACATCATTCAGCTCTATAAACCAAGCACCCTGGAAATTATCCTTGAATCCTTTTTCTCTCACACATTCCCTACATTCAATCTATCACAGAAGTCTGGTCATGTCTACCCCTAAAACAGAAGGCAATTCTGTTTTCCTCCATCTCATCGCTCATTGTCTCTATCCAGGTGCCATCATTTTTCACCTGGTTTCCTACATTGCTCTTTAACATCTCCGTTCATCCTTGTGAATCATTTCCTCACACAGCAACCAAATTAATCAGCTGAAATTTTCAGTTGACTCTATCCAATGGTTTTCTATCACACATAGAAACAAGTCTAAATTTCTAACCATGGGCTGTGATGACTGCAGGTGACCCACACCTACACAGCCATACCTCTCTCTTCCTTTTCCCCTGCTCTTCAGTCACAATGCCTTCTTTTTCTTCCTGACACACAACAGAGCTCTCCCCTCAGAGCTTTCAGATATATGTCCTCTGCTTAGAATATTCTCCTCCTACTCCTTTCCCAGAGGAAAGGGCATGGTAGCAGTTAACACTCTGAAGTCAGCCAAGTTAGGACTCACAAGTGATACCTGGAGAAACCTGGGGGACCCTTTCCTCTCCCACAGAAAGGCTGTAGCTGAAATGATAAAGGTAGGACCTTTGCTGGGCAATGTCGAGAATGTAACCCTGTAATTACTTCATTAAATGTTACTGAGTCACCTATTCCTTATTCCTCTTTCATAGCATTCCTGGGGTGAGGTGATATAAAGAGGAACTTAGACTTCTGCAAACTGATGTGCAGCATAGGGCAGTGGTTAAGAGCCTGGTGGAGGTGTAGACAGGAAGGAGACTGACAGTTGAATTAATGAGGGGTGGGAGATGCCAAGAACTCCATAGACATGAGGACAAGGGTTTCAACAAATATCCTAATGACTGATTGAAATGGTTTGCTCTGGGAGTTAATCTGGGTAAGTGAGGGCATGAGGGGGTGAAGAACATTGGGTCCCAGTGAGTCAATGGATTGTTGAATGAGAGGCACTAAATGAAGCCAGTTGGTAAGAGAGGAAATGGTGGCAGAGAGAAGGATGGCTACAATTGATATTGTAAAGTGACTGTCTGAGGATGGGTGGAAGGCAAGATTATTGGAAGGAAGAAGTCAAGGAACCAAGAGGCTAAGGTCCTGGAAGGATCCTCGATGTGGCTAATGAGACCACAATAATTGTGACAGGGCAAGGTAGGATAGCATGACCTGAAGTCTTGGAGACTAAGAAGTGATCCGAGGCACTGGCAGATTCCTGCCACAAGGAGAGGCCATGGGTCAACCACAGTATTATGGTAACAATATATATTTGTATTGTGCTTTACTCTCTAGAAAACATTTGAATACACATCATCTCTATTAATATTTTTATAAACTTTGTGAAGTAGGACTTTGTGGGGAAAGACACCTAACATTTGCTCAGTCTATTCTCTGGGCCAGGAACTGTGCTAAATTTTTCACATATTATATCTTTTATTTTCAAACCTACCCACCTGCTTGGCATTTTTTTTCTCTCAAGCATAGTCTTAGAATTAATAACCTAATTAATTACTAATCACTGATTAATCAAGTTAATAAGAAGATCTGTTCTTCCTTAAAGACTTTCTGACTATCTTTCTCAACTTTTCTGGGTTGAGGGGAGTATAGTTAAAACCATTAACTCAGGGCACCTGGTGGCTCGGTAGGTTAAGTGTCCGACTTTAGCTCAGGTCATCATCTCACAGTTCATGAGTTCAAGTCCTGCATTGGGCTCTATGCTGACAGCTCAGAGCTTGCTTCAGATTCTGTATCTCCCTCTCTCTCTGGCCCTTGCCCACTCATGCTCTGTCTCTGTTTCTGTCTCTCTCAAAAATAAATAAACATTAAAAAAATAGTATTAACTGTTTTGGGGAGACTCTGGGAGAATCTGCACAGAAAAGGTCAGACAAGCTGGACCAGTGAAAGAGAATAAAACAAGAATGTCAAGTTGTATTGTCTTCACTGCATGAGAATAACTTAAAAGAGGAGGTGAGAAATTAAGTAAGAATTGAGAGCAAGGTCTCACTCATGCTCCTTGAAAGCTGGATAAGAGAGCGTTGGAAATCCATGTGCTTGAACAATCCTCCCAAGTCCTGAATGACTCTGAATGCTCCCCTCCCCCACAGAACAAAACTGTTCCCCACTCAAGAGTGTGTTCACCAATCATGCAGCACTTATTATACACAGGCATTGAGCCAAACACGTTTACATTGTTTCTGAAGGATGACTGTTCTGATAAACAGCTATGATGGATGCTTTTATGGAATGTACCTTCTTTCCCCCGCCCATCTCTAAAACCTGAAAAATCCCTACCTGTGTAGATATCAATTATTCTCTTTGCTGAGAAAAAATAGAGACAAGAAGTTGTTGAGTTTGGGGCAGTTTTGTGACCTTTATTTCACACAAGACATATTTCTTTGTTCCTAAAAGAAAACAAAAAACCTGCATGTGAATTCGGTGAGGTCAAGCGGCAGTAATTGTTGAGGTCAGGGCTCACACTTTGTATTCAGTGGAGCAAGTATGGGGCCTCTTGAGGGCTAAAGACTCATCCTTCCTTTGAGGCTGTGGAATGTCTGAGTGGAAAGAACAAAAACTTTGAGTTTAAGTCCTTGTTTGGGTAGTTGCTAGCTGTTTGATGCTGGGCAATGTGCTCTATCTATTTGTACCTTAATTCCTCCATCTTTAAAACGAAGATGTTGGTAATAATATCTGCCTTATGGAGTTGTTTTTAGACATCATGGATTAATATATACTTTGTACTAATACACAGTAGGTACTTGATAAACATAACTATTATTTTAAAGTCAGGAGGATCAATGAATGCACATATCATCTGAATTATATGTGTTTGTGAGATAAATGAGGATTCATTATCCTATTAAATACTCCAAACTGACCACATCAAATGCTGTTTTTAAACTACTTTGTGTGTTTTAATGTTTTCTTTCTTTCTTTCTTTCTCTCTTTCTTTCTTTCTTTCACAGAAGAGACAAGAAAATTATCCTACTATTTTTTTTAACCTTTGGTTTCCAAGAAGTCTTTTGAAGCCAGAATATAGTTCTTCATCAAAGCTAAGGAGGTGTTGAAGAAAAGGCAGCAGCTGTCCTTCCCTTTGGTTCAGCCAGGGAAGCATGAACTGGACCGAATAAAAAGAAATCTCAGTGGGGTTGGAAAGCTGGGTTACTGGGCCATCATAGAATCCAGCCAGAACTGTCCAATGAAGAATAAACTGTACCACCCTACAGCCAGTATCTGTCTCAAAATGGAGAAGACATGATACTGGCTAAGCTTGGTTTGGTCCCTCTTTCTCTGAATGCAAACATCCTCTGATTTACAGTCAAGTTCCTTAAATGAATAAGAGAGAATAAAATGGAAATTAGAAAAGTTTAAAGTTAGATAGCTGTTTTCTAAAAGAATTTTTCAAAAAAAAAATTTTTTTTTCTATTCCCAAGGGCCCTTGTGTATTTGGCTTGTCTCTTTTAAAACAGAGTGGTCCAGAATGCCTCATGTTCCCTGAGGGCCTTACAGGAGTGTTGTTCCTGCAAAGATTGCCTGATTTGGCCACTTCAAGGCTGGGGAGATGGGGCCTCACACTCTTGCAGCATCATTCTGCTTTCATGTAGTTATATCTAGAATCCAAAAGACAGGTAGGGCTGGAGCGATGGCACTTCTAAAATTTGTATATCTAAAATCTAAGCTAGTTTCTCTACCCTAATGACTAAGCACGTTAAGTATTTTCTGAAGCTGTAGCAAAGGAACAAGCTCTTCTCTCCCTGAATTCCAGCAGCATTTCTGATCTGTCAATTTCTTTCAAGTAAGAGCACTTAAAGTCCATCTTCTCTAGATGAGTAAGAGAGCGTCATGCTCAGGGGGAGCACTGCCCACTGGGGAAAGCAGCAGACCCCTCTCCCACCCCCACAGACTATAGTTCTACTGGAAAACTAATGCAAGCAGTCACTTGTTTGCTTGACTTAGGGAAACCAGAGCAAGAATTCAGCTCAGGCCTTGGGGAGTCTACTTCTTTACAGAGTTGATTTGAATGTAGACATTGTAGATAGAACATCAGCACAAACATCTGTTTCATGGGCAAGTGATGGCATGCATTATAGATGCACATGAATGCTTAGAATGTATTATTAAAGCTTAGTTTTGTGTACATTTCACATAAATATTCCAATGTTTTGCAAATTGATGGCCTCGTAAGCAGAATCTGACCCTTTTAAATATGTGCCTTGGCCATTTTAAATTTGGCTTTGACACCTTTTAGATGACACTAGAGACCTAGTTCCTCACATTCCTCCCCCTTCCTCATTGTCTTATATCTCTGTTTCACCTGCTTAAGTCACTTTTCCTACTCCTGAAACAATCAGTGTTTGTGAAACACTATAAGTGGTTTATTTTTTTCCTTAGCATCGCAAATTCCTCTTAGCCAGAAGAAATTTCGTTTAATATGGCCTTATATCGTTACATGGATAAACTTTAAAAATGTACATGGATCTAGGGGCGCCTGGGCTCAGTCAGTTGAGCTTCTGACTCTTGGTTTCAGCTCAGGTCATGATCTCACAGTTCATGGGATGGAAACCTGAGTTGGGCTCTGCACTGACAGTGAGGAGCCTGCTTAGGAAGGATTCTCTCTCTCTCTCTCTCTCTCAGCCCCTCCTCCACTCGCACGTGCACGTGCATGTGCTCTCTCTCTCAAAATAAATACATAAGCTTAAAAAATAATAAATTAAAAAGATAAAATGAATGTGGTTCTAGAAGCACACAGGCTCTCAGAGTTAAAGGCTGAAAAATGAGTGAAACATATCAAGGAGGGAAGCCAGATGCCTTGCTCTGTCCCTCCCAAAGCAGTTCTATTGTATTGCTGCCCAGCCTTTGTGTACTGTTCCTAGATGGAAATCAGTTAAGTTCAAATACACAGAGAAAGAATGCTAAGAGAGTGGGGCCAGAGACAGAGGAGGCACAAAAAGAGACTGGGCATGAGTAGGCAGCAGGTTCAGTGCAAGAATAATTTGTTCTTTTCCAGAGTGAAGCAAAAAAATATTCTTTGGATAATAATGAACTCTGTTTTATTGATGAACATTTATGAGTGTGAGGAAACGGAGTGTGTGGGCTGTAACCGGGGTAACCGAGTGGGCAGTAGTTCAGCAGTCTGGTAAATTTATGGTAAAACTTAGAGGATTCATCAGTACACTTCAGGTTCCTTCATCCAGAGCAGCATCTGATGCTGCACGACGGAGGGTCAGGGAGAAGAATGTTGGCTGGCAAATGAAGAATCTAGCCTGAATCATCATCAGTTCATCAGGAAAGAGAAGTGAAGAGATAACAGAAAGAAAATATGAGAAAAGTAAAGTAGGACGTGCTGAAAAAAAAAATTAAGTATTTTTAGACACACACAACTGCAATGTGAATAAAGATCTCTGCATGAGGATGACCAGATACTCTCGAGCTGTGCTTGAGAATAAATCTGCAGTCCTTTGTAACCTTGGCCAGTACATAAGCAGGAAACCACAGCTTTTCTGGGCTATCACCTGATGCCTCAACCACACTAACTACTGGTTGATGGGTATGTAAAAGGTAAGTCCTTTACTAAATACACTCAGTAAAAATAATTTCTTTTTTTTTTTTTTAGTATTTTTTTAAATTTTATTTTAGAGAGAGAGAGAGCATGCACGAGTAGGGGAGAAGGGCAGAGGGAGAGAGAGAGAATCTTACACAGGCTCCACACTCAGCACAAAGCCTGACACGGGGCTCAATTTCACAACCATGAGATCATGACCTGAGACGAAATCAAGAGTTGGAAGCTCAACCAACTGAGCCACCCAGGCGCCCCTATACTTGGTAAAAATAATTTCTGGCTGAGAAAAATAATTAGCTAAGTACTGTATATCAGATTAGTATAGCATATGTAGCCTACAGACAGATTTGTAAGATCCTGAATAAGGAGTTACTAAATTATAGCCTTCTATTAGGAATCTCTGTGAAAACAATTAAGGCATGTTATGATTAAGTATGTTCCTAAATTTTCACTGATCAACATATAGAATACTGCTGCATTAGCGATGTGTTCAAATTAGCCAACTCTTGGGGTTTGTCAGCCTTCTAAAGAGTCATAATCAAATGGTGTGTCTATGAATCATTCACAGTTTCCCGTTTATATTAATTTTGTAATGAGTTAATGCTTTAAACTTTAATTTTAGAACTTTAACGTATGACAGGGACACTTCTTAATTATCTCCCAAAGATTAATTTGGTTAATACTAATAAAAGGCTGATGTTTGAAAAATATAGTTTCTCATCAACCTATGGGATACACAATTTCATGTTGACATATTGACTTCTATGTCTTAGTAGAGTTACAAATGCCAGTAAGTGTGCCTGCTGAAATACAGGAAAGATTCCACTGACATTTTTGGAAAGAAATTTTTTTAAAAAAACAATGTGAGAAGTGGCAGGAAGACCTTTAAAAGTGGATCATTTGCAGCTGATAACTTTCATATTATTTTCTCTCTCCTCTCTGAAAACAACAGCTTAAATGTTCTTCTTTTCCAGGAAATAGATGCTGAGTTTTACTAATAGGGCATTAGTAAGGTTTAGTGTTTTGTCTTATTTCACCACTCATTATAAACCAAGATTCTCTCACAGGAGTCCTCATTGCAATGCAAATTTGAACATTTTTTAAAACTTCACGCTCACGGAGTGCCTGGGTGGTGCAGTCGGTTAAGCGTCCGACTTCAGGCAGGTCACGATCTTGCGGTCCGTGAGTTCGAGCCCCGCGTCAGGCTCTGGGCTGATGGCTCAGAGCCTGGAGCCTGTTTCCGATTCTCTGTCTCCCTCTCTCTCTGACCCTCCCCCGTTCATGCTCTGTCTCTCCCTGTCCCAAAAAAATAAATAAACGTTGAAAAAAAAAATTTCACGCTCACGATGAAAAAGGGAAAGCTTAATTTCTCATAATGTTTATTTTGTTCATATCTCAGGTAACAAATTGGTCTTTAAGTCTGTCTACCACTAGTTGACAAAACACAGTAGATGAGACCCTGCTAATTGACAGAATTAAGTAGCAGGAAATGGGAGTGGAAGACCAACTCTCTTGTTTCCCCTGTGGCTTATAGTTCAGTGTCTGTTATCTATTAATAATTTTTGTGGCCTATTCCAAACTTTCCATGTCTCAGCAATGATGTATTTGATAATAAGTTTCAAAAGAAACTATGAGATCAAGATCTCTCTTTTTATCGTAAAATTCCGTGTCTTTCAAGCACAGTGGCAGGCAGGAGAGGAAACTATGGATAAAACAGGGGTGAGTGGAACATTTCCTAACTCTTCTAAGATGTGACCCTTCTTTCTACAAATGACCATCCATAGGCATCCATGGTTTCCTACTGCTGTATATTGTATATTTGTGCCCCTTCCCCCAGGATTCATATGTTAAATCTTAATGCCCAATATGATGGTGTTAAGAGGTGTAGCCTTTGGAAGTGAGTAGGTCAAGAAGTTGGAGCCCACAGGAATGGAATCAGTGCCCTTATTTAAAAAAAAAAAAAAGACTTCAGAAGTGCCTGGAGCTCCACATTGGGCTCCACGCTGAACATGGAGTCTACTTAGGATTCTCTCTCTCCCCTGCTCCTGCTTTCTCTCTCTAAACAAACAAACAAACAAAAAGACTACAGAGAACTCCCTAGATCCTTCTGCCATATGAGGACACAGTGACTAGACAGCTGTCTATGAACAGGAAGCTGGTTCTCACCAGACACCAAACCTTCCTGTGCCTTAATATTGGACTTCCCAGCATCCAAAACTGTGAGGAATATATTTCTGTTGTTTATAGGCCACCCGGTCTGTTGTCTTCTGTTATGGTAGCCCAAACGGACTCTAAGGACATCTCTAAGGATGATGTAAAGAGTTAAACAATTGTACTGGGTAATAGCTTAGCCAGTTTTGATGCTGCAAAGCTGTATCTTTAATAAGGAAATAAGTGCCTCATGCCCCAAATCAAACTTCTTTTTCCTAAGCTTGGTAAAACAGTGTGGGTGCTTTTCCACACTGTATTATTCTTCCATGTTCAGTGATGTATCCCAGTCACTTGCATTAGTTAACTTTCAGGTTGTGATTCCTATAATAAGGTCTAAGAACCAAGATTTCTGTTTCCAGTAAATTGCAAACTGGATTCAGATCAAATTCCTGATGAAAACAACTAAAATACCACTTAAGATTTTTAAAAATCTTTTTAAAAGAATGAAATATTTGATAAAATAGTAAGAGACCACCAAGCCAAAACCTAAAGGAACATGGGATTTAGAAAAATAAGTAAATACTGAAGCTCCTTCTTGCTCGAGGGCATTTGCTGAACCCAGTAAATTTGAATGAGAGAGTCAGAAGTTAAGGCCCAGAGTCCACTCAAGGTGGTAAGTTTATTATGAGGCTCTTCCCACATTAAGCTGGGTACCAGGGGGTTCATCTCAGGGTAAAAACAAACCGGAAATAAGTCCCTATCTTCCTCTTCACACACATACACACCCCTCCAGAGACTGTAGAGAAAGTTATCATGGCACTGAGTAAGTAGAGGGAAAGAGATAAGAGGGCAGAGAAAGTTCCTGAGAAGTTGTGGTCACCACAGTCTTATCCTGGTAAAGATTTGAAGTTTAGATCACATTATTTGGACAGCCAATCAATCTCAAGCCATGAACTTGGTTGATGGTATTAATAGTGTCCAGTAGGGTCTACAGAAGAAAAAGCAAATCATCTCTGCAGGAAGGCACCTTAATCCTAGGCCTCAAAGAGCCATAAAAAGTACCTTTTCAAGAATATTGAGGAGCCCACAGTAAAAATAATCAAATACACAAGAAAATAAAGCACATGAAAAATAATCAGCACCCAAAAAATTGCAGAAGAGATACAAAATATTTGAGATACTGAGATGATCAGATCCAGAAATAAAACAAGTATGCTTACTGTGTTTAAAGATATCAAAGACAACTTGAATGTGTCTGCAAGAGAGGGAAACTATAAAAATAGTCCCAGTACATTTGAAAAAGAAAGGAAGGAATAGTATAAAAGAAACAAAAAACCAGAAGAGGCACACATAAAAACTTAGTTGAGGGGCTGAACAGAAAATTAGGCACTTGAAAAAGATTCAGGGAATTAGATAATGGGCCAGAAAATTAACAGAATGCATCATACAGAGATAAAAAGATGGAAAATATAGAGGAAAGTTAAGATATGGATAACAGAGAGAAGAGCTAATGTACTTTTTTATTAAGTTTTTTATTTTAATTCCAATATAGTTAACATACCATGTTATATTAGTTTCAGGTATACAATACAGTAATTCAACAATTCCATATAGTACACAGTGCTCATCATGATAAGTGTGCTCTTTAATCCCCACTACCTATTTCACTCATCCCCCACCCAGCAATATTTTTCTAGATATGTCTCCTAAGAAAAGGGAAATAAAAGCAAAAAATAAACTATTGGGACTATATCAAATGAAAAGCTTCTGCTCAGCAAAGAAAACAATCAACAAAACTAAAAGGCAACCTACTAAATGGGAGAAGATATTTGCAAATGACATATCAATAAAGGGTTAGTATCTAAAATATATAAAGAGCTCATACAATCCAACACTCAAAAACCAAATACTCCAAATATAAATAAAAATAGGCAGAAGACATGAACAAACATTTCTCCAAGGAAGATATGCAAATGGCCAACAGACCTATTAACAAAGTTCACTTACTTTTAATAAGAGTTCCACAAGGAGACAGATTCAGAAAGAGGGATGAAACAGAAGTATTAAATAAAGAGGTAATAGCTGATAATTTTCCAAAACTCAGAAAAAAACAAATTCAATAAATGAAACCACATTTAGAAATGTCATAGTGAAACTGCAAACCCCAAAGAAAATGCAACTACTGTAAAGGACCCACAGGAAAAAAAGGCAGATCATCAAAAGAATGACACAGAGACAGTGCCTTAAGAGAAACAATAGAACTGAAAGTCAATAGTATGATCATTTATATGTACAGAAACAAAATAATTGCCAATCTAGAATTTCATACCCATAAAAAGTATCTTTTAAAAATATGAATGGACTTAATGCTTCAGGGATTGTCAGACTTCTTTCTAAAAAAAGATATGCTTTTTATGTTAGAATAAGTTTAAAGAAAAGAATATAACGAGGTATACTATGCAATTCTAGCAAACAACATGGCAGATATAGCTTTATTAATATCAGACAAAACTGCTCTTAAGCCAAAAGCATTACCAAAGATAAAGTCATTTCACTTTGACAACAGGCTAAATTTTTCACAAAGATGCCACACTGTTTACATTTGTAAGTAATTATTAAAAGTCCTAAAATACAAAAATCAAAACTCCCCAAAACATAAGAATAGATAGATATACAATCATAATAGGAGATTTTTGTTGTCATTAAAGAGGCTTCCCCCCCACAACATTATGCAGGTAGAATTTTAATTAAATAAACTGCATCCTTTATAGTATGCAATCCAGTGAGTTTTGACAAATGGAAATAGTATATTTCCATCTCTGTAAATGTTTTCCAATTCCCCTTAATAATCCAACCTTTTGGGGCGCCCGGGTGGCGCAGTCGGTTGGGCGTCCGACTTCAGCCAGGTCACGATCTCGCGGTCCGTGAGTTCAAGCCCCGCGTCGGGCTCTGGGCTGATGGCTCGGAGCCTGGAGCCTGTTTCCGATTCTGTGTCTCCCTCTCTCTCTGCCCCTCGCCCGTTCATGCTCTGTCTCTCTCTGTCCCAAAAATAAATAAACGTTGAAAAAAAAAATAATCCAACCTTTTCTCAACGCCCAGTTTTCTGGGTTTTTTTTAATCACTATAGGTTAGTTTGCATTTTCTAGAACTTATATAACTGAATCATGCAGCATGTATTATTTTGTGTGACTTCTTTCACTCAGCATAGTGATTTCAAGAGTGATTTCTGTTGGTGTGTACACCAGTAAGTAGTTTTTATATTGCTAAAAGGTACATTCTTTGGATGGAGGTATCAAAGTTTACCTATTTACCTGTTGATAGACAGTGGAGTCATTTCTAGTTTTTTGCTCCTCTGGAAGTTCCCTTTCTGGAAAAGAACGAAATTGCAATTGGGAAGAGACCTATCAGAACTTCCATGATGTTAGCAAGATTCTACTGGTGGTTTTACAGGTATTTATTTAATAATGATTTACTGAAATATGCACACAAGTTATATTTACCTTTTTTTTTTCATTATGTTAGATTTCATCAAAAAAAAAAAAAAAAAAAGAAAACTCAAGATATAGTAGCTGAGACTACATATGCCTGAAAGTGAAGGAGCTATGGTTTAGTATAGAAAATCCTAGTTCTGGTAAAACGAATTGGGGCAACATTACTTAACCTCTCTCAGCCCCTTTCATTTGTAAAATTAAGATGATAAAACCACATAAGTTTTATTATAGCACTTTGTGACTTGTACCATGCTATACCTACAGGACATATTATTATTGTGATTATCATTATTACTATAAGGGAATAGACAAAACGACTTGAACAAAAAGATTCCAATTTATCCACCTCCTGATTAGCCTATGGGTTCTTTCCCACTGGGCAGCTATGAAGCTATGCCACTCAGATCCTTCTTCAATAGAGAACCTTCTGCAAAACCTTCTGACCCCTCCAGTGGCCACATCCTCAAGATCTGCTGCAGCTTTCAGCTGAGAAAGCACTCTCCCCAGGTTGCTCCCACCAATGTCAGAGTAGTAGAATGGGGCCATTTCTGCCCAATACAAGATTCCTCTAATGGGCAATCTTTTTGTTCCAGTGCTTCACCACGGCCTAGTTTTCTCAGAGCTGTGCTTTTTCTGAGTCTCTTCCTACCCAGTCCTCCTTCCTCTGTCCCTTCCCTTCCTCTGATCAGAATGGTAGCATTGTTTGAAGGTGCTCCTTGACTATTCTGCCCCTCTACTTTAGTTTTCACAAGATTTTCCTTAATAAATCTCTTACACTTCTAATTCTGTCTTAGCATCTGCCTAGTACCTTGGAGGAGCAGAACTGACTACTGAATTCAGAATGGTGCTTTTAATTAACAAGAACTATAAAAAATTTTTTAAATCCAAAAAATAAGAAATTGTATGAGATTTTGCAGGCACTGAGATTTCTGACATAAACAAATAGCCTCATACAGACAACACAAACCAATTTTTAACTTCTATGAAATCCCATTTTTCCATGTAAACACAGCCAGAGACATAAGATTAATATTTTTATCCAAAAAAAATTCATGAATACGGGGCGTCTGGGTGGCTCAGTCGGTTAAGCGTCAGACTTTGGCTCAGGTCATGGTCTCACTGTTCACAGGTTCATGTCTTTCATTGGGCTCTGTGCTGATAGCTCAGAGCCTGGAGCCTGCTTCAGATTCTGTGTCTGCCTCTCTCTTTGCCCCTCCCACCACTCACACTCTGTCTTTCTCTCTCTCTCTCAAAAATAAATACATGTCAAAAAAATCTTCAAAAAAATCCATGAACAGAACAAGCAAGTCTTTAAAAATTTTCCTTATTTTGCATACTAAACTACATTTTCTCTCTTTTTTACTCATCTCTACATTAGATCCAGATTTATTTTTAAATAAATTTATTAAAAGCCCAATGAATCTGGATTTGTGAGTCTCTCAAAATAAAGTCACCTAAATAAAGTCTCTGTGACAATTTGGAAATGTTACTAAACTGTAGAATTCAGATGATATGGAGAATTTAAGGATTACAGTAAGCAGAGTATGTTAAAAAAATCTTTGTATCCATATTCTGCATTTATGTTTCAAATATTTACCAAGTCAGCAGCCAAATGAAAATGATTTTTGCATAAACTGTGAATTGAAAATCTCAAGAAATAAGGAAACTGCATTTAAATTTATTTCATTTAAAAATAGCCATAGATTTTACAAAATTTATCATCTTATAATTTTAAAGGAAACAATAGGGAATACACTTTTTAAATGGTTGTTCTGAAATCAATGTGTTTTCCTAAAATTAAACATGATGTCTTTTATTTACCTTTAACATAGCTACTTTAGAAAGTATCCAATTCAAATCTAAAATAAAGCTTAATTTCATTTTTTGGATACCAAACACCCCATTAAAAGGTCACTCTATAAAATTACCCCTTTGACCATATATAAGGAAAGCACAACGGATTATCTGCACTATTTTAAGTCATTTTTGGAACACTGTTGGATAGACTATGGTGCACTGTTAATTATCAAACCTGGGTGAGAGGAAAGAATTCTATCACTGATTCAATGATGCAGGTAATATCACAGCTGGTATCTGTGCAAAACTCCATCTTGTTGACTCTGCCACCAATTTTCTCCCCTCTAAATCTCACCTGGTTCTTTTTTTATTTCTTTAATTTGCCATCTCTTCTTCTCTTGTATATTTGCATTTTCTTCCCTCTTTGTTTATCTACCTCCTTTTTGACCCATAGAACAAATAAATGCTTAAGGCCAATATTCACTTCTCAGTCTTTCCTCCCTCTGTCTCTCAACCCAATCAACCCAACTTCTTTTCAACCTTCAGTGTATTCTCTCAAATGCCACCTTTGGAGTTGTTCACCAACTTTCCAGATCTCCTTCTGCACAAGCACCCTGAATACATCCCTTTGTCCACTGACTCATCTTCTGGATCTTGTCCATCATTCATAGAAGTTTGATGACATGTCAAGAACATTGCATCCCAAAAGAATCTAATGAGTAAGTTTAATACAACTAATGATATTTTAACAACTTCAAACAGAAATGGGCCTTTAATTTGATTTTTTCTAAAAACTAAATATTCAAATTTCTCTTCTGCTTATACTTAAATATTCTTTAAGCCAACTCATTATTTCCTGGATCAGCTTCATTGGTAGAAGGAGGGCAAAGTCATAACCATAATGAATTCTTAGGTGTTTACACATGAAGCCTCTACTTGGGGCTCAGCTAAACCTGGGAAGCCTCCCTCTCTGGTCCTGGAATGTATTTCTATTGCAGCGGGAAAGAAATGGAAAAATATGGGGTGAGGGAGTTTCTTAAGTAAACTCAGGCAAGACCTCAAAATAATCTGCTCCTCTTGTTTTCAAAATTGAAGATGCAATTTTGTTTTCAACCCTGAAATATTTCATGGATACCCAAAACCATATTTTGAATCTCAGAACTCTTCATTCATGCATGCATTCATTCATTCATTCATTCATGTTCCTGTTATATGCTTACAATGTAACAAAAGCTGTGCTAGCCCTTACTCTCTCTCAAGGAATGATTCATAAAGATACATGTCCCTCTATCTTCTTAAATTCACCAGTCATCATAATTTCAGCATAGTATCTATCCTCAGCCAGATGTTAGGATCAAACTCATTCCCAGGAATGTTAACTAATTAGCCTAGATGGATCTCAAGTAGATAAAGGCTGAGAGGACGGAGAACCCATTCCTATCACCTGCAACATAGACACTCCTGCCAGATTAAAGTAGATAAAATTCCAGGTCCTGTTCCCACACCAGTTCCTATAAAAATCAAGGCCAAATACTTACATTCTGCTGAAATTTCGGGCCAAGATGATATAAATCAACAATACAGACAGATTATTGCTACTCTTCCTTGCCCTGGCTTTATCCCTTCATAAAATGTACCTTCACACTGGCCAGAAATCCAGGCTAGGTTTTGTCATCACACCTACTGCTCTGAGCACACATACAGAAACACACACACACACACACACACACACACACACACACACGCACGCACACACACACATTCATCCAAGGCTCCATGCTGCCTTCTTCATCACCCTTTCTGATTGATTCTTGCACCTTCAATACATTTTCTTCTTTTCTTCCACTATCCTCAACAGATTGCTCCTTTTTTAGTTCACAAAGCCTTGAGTTCTCTCACTCAACTTACTAATTTGCTCTTCCTGTCTGAGGAAAACATCAAATTCTTAACTGAATGAGGTAAGGTAGGCAAAGTACTTTATTAAATAGAAAGGAACGGCAAGATGTAAGCCATTGTTCTCACGGAGGTGGCTGATTCTGCAGTAACTTGAGAAAGGCCAAGACCGCCTTCCTGGATTTCTGTGATTCAGTTTATCACACTGCCTGCTCTGACAGGTGCTCCCCAAGGGCCCCTAATACACAGCAAGATGAACTACCTAGTGTTAGCTCATCACATACTTTCTTTTTACCTTTGAAAAACATATTTGTTTAATTTACAAGCTGTGCATGAAAACATTCTGATTGTAAAACTATAGATAAAGCCTAATTCTCTTCAGCTTTTACCAATTCTCTTTTCATCACCTGCTACAGAAAAACTGCCCTTGGCAATTGGCTCATATCTTCGCAGACCATTTTCTGCATGTTTAGCTATGTATATGGATATATAAGAGATTCAGTTTTGTTTCCCAAAATATTTTGTTATGTCTACAAAAAATGGGATGGCACTGTTCATTTAGCTTAGCAACATGTTTTAAGTTAATATGTCTTGAAAATATTTTCCCAACTTCAAATCATTCTTATTCTTTTAACTGCTACATAGTTATTTCATTTGAATATACATAATTTAGTCACCAATCCCCTTAGGTGCTTAGCAATTTTCACCTTTCCCAATGATGCTGGGGAATATTTTTACAAATATCACTTTGCACATATGTGGGAATATGTTTGAAATATAGGTAACTATTTGAATAAAAACTGTCAAATTTCTTTAAAAGGTTCTTGATGACTAATTTGTACATCTTTCATCTTTCCGTATCCTTGCATAGCACTTAGATAATCTACAATGTTTTTGTTTGTTTCTTTTTATTTTTTTTAACGTTTTTATTTTTGGGACAGAGAGAGACAGAGCATGAACGGGGGAGGGGCAGAGAGAGAGGGAGACACAAAATCGGAAACAGGCTCCAGGCTCTGAGCCATCAGCCCAGAGCCCGAAGCGGGGCTCGAACTCACTGACCGCGAGATCGTTACCTGGCTGAAGTCGGACGCTTAACCCCTGTTTGTTTCTTTTTAAATACATGTTGCAAATATTTCCTCCTTGTGAGTTTCTTGACTGTTAACTTTGTTGTGTTGAGGAAACTTTGTACTTTGTACAGAGTTAAATTATGAGATTTTTTTTTACATTTGCATTTTGCATCTTGATTAGTAGACTTTGCCCATCCCATATTTATAAACATATCTCCTCATGTTTTCTCCTAATTCTTTAACAGTTTTGAATTTTTATTTAACTCTTTAATCACCTAGAGTTCACTTACATGTATATTGTAATCTAAATAATTTACTTTTTTCCTAAATGAATAGCCATTGACACAAAATCATTTACTGAATAGTTAATATTTTCTCTTTGATATGAAATGCTACCTTTATCATTCACTAAATTTTAGTGTATATATTGTTCTTTTTTTTTTTCAACGTTTATTTATTTTGGGGACAGAGAGAGACAGAGCATGAATGGGGGAGGAGCAGAGAGAGAGGGAGACACAGAATCGGAAACAGGCTCCAGGCTCTGAGTCATCAGCCCAGAGCCTGACGCGGGGCTCGAACTCACGGACCGTGAGATCTGACCTGGCTGAAGTAGGACGCTTAACCGACTGCGCCACCCAG
Source organism: Herpailurus yagouaroundi (assembly GCF_014898765.1). Taxonomy (NCBI): domain Eukaryota; kingdom Metazoa; phylum Chordata; class Mammalia; order Carnivora; family Felidae; genus Herpailurus; species Herpailurus yagouaroundi. The sequence goes on along the minus strand of NW_024412406.1, from coordinate 829,949 downwards.
GCGCCCCTCTATTGTTCTGTTTCTGAGCTCTATTAGGTTCAGTAGATTAATTGTTCCATCTTTCTGTAAATACCAAGCTGTTTTAATCACTATAACTTAAGAATATGCTTTACCACATGGAGATAAAATTCCTCTTATTTTTAAAAAAATTATTTCTTCATTATTCTTGCGTGTTTTATTATCCAGGTTAATTTTATATTTAGCCTATCAAATCCTTTAACATTTCTTGTTGAATTTTTTTTATATTACTTTGAATTTATAGCTACTTAATCACATTTTTTCGATCTATAATTCTTTAATTAGATATAAAAACCAACAAGATAAAAAAGCCTTCAAGGAAAGAGAAAAATTTCTTTGCAGTCTTGAAAAATAGGTAGTGTGGTTTTGATTTGACATATGAGGTAATGAGGAGTCTTAATGAATCGAAGGAAGAAATGAAAGACGTGCTGTTTAAAAGCTTTTGCTAATTGCTTCCGAAGCTTGCTAACAGCAAAGATCAGGTTAGGGTGAGGGTTTTGAAAGAAATAGTCTCACAGAAGGTAAACAGTTAGCTGATGATGTGAATCTGGCTGTGAAGGCATGAGAAACTGGCTAGGGTCGTGCCAAGGAAGGATGGCGGGGAAAGAGCAAGCTATCCAACCAGCCTGATGGCAGGGCCCAGGCGGTGGACAGATAGGAACTGCATGGTGGCCCACAAAAAGTGAAGCTTCTTGTACTCCTGCTTTTATGTAATTTGGCCTTAGTGTTGGTCAGGGCAGCCCCCCTACCAATGAAAGTACCTGGGGATTTGTCTGTTGGGGAATTGCCCACAACAGGCCCCCCGGGAAAAGAACCATTGGGGAAAGAAATACGATTCCACAGGGAAATTATGCGGCCTTACATCCAGCCCTTGCCACCCTCTATAAGGACTCCTCTACCTAATGGAAGGATAGCCGCATATATTTCCCAGCCAAGGAGGGGACAAATGGGTTCAGAATCCCCACACCGGCAACAAAGGAATGTATCTATGGATACAAGTTACTCCAACCCCCTAGGCCCACTTGGCCCCCAGGAGGCATTCCAGATGATGATTGGACCTGGTGGGTTAAGGTACAGAATGGTTCATTAGTTTCTAGGTATACATTGTCTCTCTGGGAACGCATAAGGCATGGGTTCTCAGGGCCCTCTTGGCTCCCTCCCGGCACCCCAGACCAAAGCGAATGCTTGGGTTCCTTATACCACAAATGGTTCAAAGAAACAATTAAGAAGTCATGTCTCTATAAACGTTCCACTTGAGGTGTTGAGAGCTAGATGACCTTTCATGAAAATAGAAAGCAAATGCTTTATAAACTATAAATAAACATAGATACATAATGAAAGTAGCATGACGAAATTAATCAATAAGCAAAAGGCAGGAGGGAACGTTACAAGAAAATAACCATGTTGTTCCTTAATGGGTGATTACACAAAGGAACATTTTTAGAATTAGGTAAAGCCGAGAAACATAGATGACGCATGCTACAAGGAAATTGCTAACAAATATAATGCCACGTTTGCCACAATAAAGCGGCCAGTCTAACACACTGTTGTTGTCTGTGTCCATTTGTTATTTTCACCGATGCCATTCATCCTTCGGGAACCCCTGGACCTGCTGGGGCTGGACTCCGGCAAAATGTGAACTATTTCCAAGGAAGAAATGGGCTGTAATCACACCCTTGTCTGATAATTAAGGCTCTGAGGCATTACAGTGAAGTATCTTGGCTTCTTGTCTTTGGGTCTCCACTCAGGACAGAAGACTTTCAATGCCAGAAAACGTTATTCCTATTCGTTACTTTGTGTACATCTTTGATATGACTGATTTGTGTTCAGGAACATCGCAGCATTACAGTCCAATATTTTCTGATTGTGACCTAGAGCTATTGCCTGGGTTTTTTTATATATGGTTAACCTTTTGACTGACTTTAATGTATTTTACACAACAGCCTGGTTAATTTAAAAGATAAACCCAGTTTTAGAGTCCCTATCATTGTATTAAAGTCACAAAAACATCAAAATTAAATCTGTAAATCTTACTGCACAGATTCAATGGAACCTTCAGGGTTGTAGATCCTGGACTCTTAAGAATATTTATTTTCTAATGATGTTCATCATTATTTTCATCACTGTGATAACTCAGCATTTATTTGAGCAGTCACCATGAACCAGGCACTTTGTTAAATGCTGGGTACATACTACCTTAGTCAAGGAGTGTCTTCCTAAGAGATAATACTAATATTCCCACTTTATAGATAAAGAAACTGAGATGAATAAAAGTTAAGTAACCTGTTCAAAGGCAGGCCTACTGCTAAATGACTGTGTTGAACACAGCATAGTCCTGAGGCTAGGCTTTTAATGGTTATTCTAAATGGTTAAATCAATAGCATCTTTGCTTAGATACAGAGATCTTTAGCAAGTTGCTAATTACCACTCACCTTTTTTTGTCACTTATTTGAGAACCTATTTCTTTTCCTAGTAACATATTTAGATGTATTGAGGTCACATAGTTGTGTTCAGAGCTTTTATTTAAATGAAAGAGAAAGTGAGTCATCAGATTTTAGATGCTTCTTTGACTTGAGTGTTCTAATTTTGCTTGTTCTCCCTGGAAATGTGCAAACATCCTGAACGTCTGTGTGACTGAAGCTTCTGAAGTTAGACAGAAACATCCCTTACATCACTTCCCATTATTCACTGTAATGCCGGTCACCTAATGCTTCTGCAAACTCCATTCACTGCTGTCCTACGTTAGCACCTAACATCTGGTCACCAAAGATAAAAGTTCTCATTCTTCCGCTCTTTTTATGCTGGCTTATGTTTTGTGCATTTGAGGTTTCAGCAACAGTTACTGAAAGCCAGTTTCTTTCCTGAATACATGACAATGGAGGTTTTTGGAGGAAGTGGATCCCCGCAAGTAATTTCTGGTTTTGAGTTGGTGGTATTTGATGAAATATAATCCTCAACTTGAAGACAGTTGCGACACGTCAGTCCAACCCAGAATGGTATAATACAGAGGTGCTGCCAATGTTCAATTTACTTGATAATGACTGAGAGCTGCTTAAGGGATTCATCTGCATTCACCCAACTACCTTGTGACAAAAGAACAAATTGTTTCCCAATCTGCCTTGATACTCTAACTGTAACTGTAGGCAGATAAGAAAAAAAATGGTCTGGGCTTACATACAATTTAGTTTAAATAAGGTAAAATGAAGAAATTACTGCTGTTGATATTCTCACTTTCTTTTTGACAAAATTTTGGACCATATTGGCTTTTGGGAAAAAGCTCCCATAAACCATCTGTGCTAAGAGGCCATTCAAACTCTCAGAGTGGACTGCCAAGCAGCCACACTCAGAGGCAGAACCACTGCAGAAAAACTCTTAGTTTTGTTTTGTTTTGTTTTTTGTTTTTTGTTTTTTGTTTACAAGAGGGTGGGAAAGTTGTGAAGGGTTCTGCTAATTGGATGCATAATACTAGTTTGATGAGCTCTGATGTATGCTTTTCCCTCCGGGGTTATTTGCTGAAGGAACAAGGAGACTCTGGGGACCATCACACTACACAAAGCAGTGTTTGCTGCCCAAGGCATTTATCCCACAGGTAAAGATGGACTTATTTCATTCATTTGGAGTGTAGCCTTTCTTTGGACCTGCCCCAAAAGTCTTTCTAAAGATGCAAAGCAGAAGGACTAAAAGATCAGCAAGTAGAATGAAAAACTAGAGGCAACCCCTTCTACATATTTTTGCACCCACTTGAGATATTTTCCTGCTTTCAACACACACAGAGAGAGAGAGAGAGAGAGAGAGAGAGAGATAGAGATTGATTTTTAAAAGGCTTGGGTGGGGTGCACCTGGGTGGCTCAGTTGGTTAATCATCTGACTTCAGCTCACATCATGATCTCGAAGTTTGTGAGTTCTAGCTCTGCATCGGGCTCTGTGCTGACAGGTCAGATCCTGGAGCCTGCTTCAGATTCTGTGTCTCCCTCTCTCTGTGCTCCTCCCCCACTTGCACTCTGTCTTTTTCTCTCAAAAATAAACATTTAAAAAATTGTAAAAAATTTAAAAATAGAAGTTTTTTTTTTGAGACAGACACACAGAAAGAGAACACAGGGAGAGGGGCAAAGGGAGAGAAGAGAGAGAATCCCAAACAGTCTCCATGCTGTTAGCATGGTGCCTGTTGTGGGTCTCCATCCCATGAACCATGAGATTATGACCTGAGCTGAAATCAAGAATTGGATGTTTAACTGACTGAACCACCAAGGAGCCCATTTTTTTAAGATTTTTAAAAATTTTTTATTTATTTTGAGAGGGAGGAGATTTTAAAGCCATGCTGGAAACATGGTTTGAAAAACTGAAGTAAATACCATGCTGACATTGGAAGAAAATTGGGGCCAGAGACATATCCAAGTGGACCATTCGTTGTATGCCTTCTCCTGAGTATATATGAAGGCATGCTCATGTTCAAAGTCATAATGAAATAGGTGACAAACACTGATTCCTCTCAAGTCGAGATCAAGAGTATACTAGTGGTTGCCTATTAATAAAGCTGAACTATGACATCATATATTGTAACTTATCTTGAATATAATTACTGGGAGAGGCCAAAATACTTACATAGGACAAAAAAATGAATAATTCTCAATTATAATTGATTTCTCAGCCTAAAGAGTCCCACAGCTAAAAGTTGATTTGTATTAATTTATAATTCAGGCATATGTGGTTTTCATTACATTTCTAATCAGCCCCATCAGAACCAAACCATTTTTAAAACAGCAAAATATGAAGTATAAACCAGGGACTCAAGCCCCAATTTCAGCACTACATGGTACCCTGTAAGGTATGCACAGTTTTCTCACCTTCCTCTTGTGACTGAGATGTTTTTGGTTTTTTGTTTTGTTTTGTTTTGTTTTTTGCTTCTTCTTTCAGGCGGCAGAATAAAACTTAATCAGAATCAACTTTTTTTAGATCTATTGTCAGTATTTGAAATGGGAAGTTATTATAAAGATCTGAGATCGTTATTTTTCATTGTAGAATAATAGATGGCAGTTCTAAAGGAAAAAAAATCACATTTCATTTTATTAAAAATAACTGTGGGGCACCTGGATAGCTCAGTCGATTAAGCGTCCAACTTCGGCTCATGGTCATGATCTCGCGGTTTGTGGGTTCAAGCTCCGCATCAGGCTCTGTGCCGACAGCTCAGAGCCTGGAGCCTGCTTCAGATTCTGTGTCTCCCTCTCTCTCTGCCCCTTCCCTGCTTGCACCCTGTGTCCCTCTCCCTCTCAAATATAAACATTAAAAAACATATTTTTAAATAACTGATATTTTTAACCCAATGTGAAGAAAGAAAAGCAAAAGAAAGGTTGTTTTTCCCCTTTAGTGTTTACTGACCTGATAGCTAGGCCTTCTTGACTTCTTATTTTTGGTTTCCAACTACAAATCCAGCATCAAGCCACATTTTCACTCCATTAGGAAGTTGGCAGTGCCCTAGGATAAGCCTGCTCTTGCAACCTATTAGTAAGTGGTGGCAGACTGGATCTTCCAAGGAGAACCCCAACATTATCTCCTCCCTGAAATGCTCCTCTAGTACCTTGCAACTCCCTCTTCAATCCTGAACATGGGTAGGCTTGTGACATACTTGTCAGCACTAAAAGGAAGCAGAAGGATGCAGTGTGACTTCCCAGGCTTGGTCAACTTCCCCTTGTGAACTGGAATATTCATGCCGGAGCCCTGAGCTGCCCTGCAAGTGGCCCAGCTTCCACAGGGCTGTCATGCTAGGAGGAAGCCTAATCTAACCCACATGGAAAGACTACCTAGCAAGTCCTAGGATGACACGAAGACAGCGGGTGGCTCCAGTCCCTGCCTGTCCTGTTCTCTGCAATTGCATGAGCACCTGAGTCAGAACCGCTCAGCGAAACTCTCCTTCCCAAGCAGTTGGCTCACAGAAATGGTAGAGATGGGAAATATTTGTGTGTCTTAATCTACTAAGTTTTGGAGTGACTGGTTACATTGAAATCATAACTAAGACATAGGTATCAAGAAGAAAGTAAATTACAAATCAAAGCAGTATGTCAGCTTCAGAAATTCATTGGCAGAATTTCTGGTGCAGGTCTATTTGAATGTTACCATCTGTTTGGTAAGTTCCACCATTTCTCATTTGTATGTTGAAAACTCTGGATCCCAGTTAGCATAGAGATTGAAACATTTGAATCACAAAACTTGTTTTCTTCTGTCTGTAACAAACTGGCCCAAATGACATTGCAAATGAGTCAAACCCAGAAAGAGAGTGGTTATATGACAAATAGGTTAGAATTACTTGGAATCAACCAAAATTTTCCTTGAGTGTTTTTCCCTTGTCTCTGAGGCAAGTTCTCTCCCCATTTTCAAAGTGGTAAATAACAGAATGACCTCCTACCATGCTTCCAGGATTTTATGCTTCTCTATGGGAAGGAGAGTCATGATTAAAAAATGAAATGGTCCAGGAGGCAACCATTTAATCATTCTACGCTGAAGAGTTGGGTTTCTAATTTGGATGTATTCATTGGTGCCGATTAGGCTGCTTTGTAAATAGAAGTGTTCTTCCACATCTGCCTTATACTTGTGGTGTGCACTTTGTCTCATAAGCAAGGAAGAAGAGGAGCTCTGTCTTCTCTTGTACGCTGCTGCTCCCCACAACACTGACCAGGGCCCTACACCCAGAGAATGTGCAGGGAGTATTCCTAAATGGGAGTATTTCAAAGAATTAGATATCCAGCAAGATCCTCACAAATGTCTATGAGATAATAATAATAAAGGCCTTGATTATCATAATAATAATGATAACATGAAATATTTATTGAGTATTGACTATGTATTAAGCACTGCACAAAATATTGTAAAGTGTTATCTCATTTAATCTTTATAATATTCACTTAACTGGCATAGAGAACAGCTCTGGAGTGTGTGTGTGTGTGTGTGTGTGTGTGTGCATGCACGTGTGTGTGTGTGTGCATATACTGGGGCCTTCAGACTCTTGGTTATTGCTCTTTGATTGTTTTTACAGCTTCATGAAATACTGAAGGCATGGGAAGAGAATTGCTTTTTCTATAGAAATGGACAGCAGCCATGAGACGATAAGGAAAGTAGCAAATTATACAGCAGGACCAAGCCCAACAGAATAGCTATCAGTATCAGATTTATCTAAGCTGATCTCTGTCAATCACATGGATGGAGGTGAAAAATGGGATAAAACGAGGGAACATCTTACTTCCTTAGAAAACCTTTCCTGACAATCCATTCTAAAAGATTCTTTGTTTTTCCAGCCCCACAGCTCCTGCCTCCTGCCCCTTATAATTCTTACACACACACACACACACACACACACACACACACACACAGGCATGCACACAAACACACTTGCACACAGTATACTAATTGTTTATCATTGCTCCTGCAGGACTTAATCTCATTACTCCTTAGGATCAGAAATAGCAGGAAACCTACTGTGTCCCCAAAAAGCCTAGAACACAGGCTGGCACAGAGTAGGTGTTCAATGAATATTTGTTGAATAAATTAAATGAATAAGAACAGAATTTTTTTAGTTTGAGAGAGAGAGTGAAGGGGGTGGAGAGGGACAGAGGGAGACAGAGAAAGAATCCCAAGCAGTCAACAAGACTGAGCAAAGTAGCAGACACATGATAGGACACGATGTTTCTAACCACACAAAAGACCTCATTTTCTTTTTTTTATTTAAAAAAAAAATTTTTTTTTCAACATTTATTTATTTTTGGGACAGAGAGAGACAGAGCATGAACGGGGGAGGGGCAGAGAGAGAGGGAGACACAGAATCGGAAACAGGCTCCAGGCTCCGAGCCATCAGCCCAGAGCCCGATGCGGGGCTCGAACTCCCGGACCGCGAGATCGTGACCTGGCTGAAGTCGGACGCTTAACCGACTGCGCCACCCAGGCGCCCCTAAAAGACCTCATTTTCAAAATACCTGCAGCCACAGTGGAAACAATAGTTGTCTTTTATTTGTTTTCCTTCTCATGCTTATAGCATTGGTAGACATTATCTTTACATTTTTAGTTATCACTTAATCAATATCCAATATTCTTTAGATTACTTATCTAAAGCCTCTCAGATAATAGGTCAGATTATTCCTTTCCTCTTCATTTCACGAACACCTGCTACATATACAGCCTGTGTTAGGCATTGTCAGGAAAGCAAAGATGATTCAGATGTAGATTCAGCCCTCAGAAATCAATATGGACCCCACCAGACTGCACCATTTTCAGTGAACACCTGTACAATGTTTCTTTTCTGTAGAAGCAAGTGACAGTTTACATTAACTCATGGAGTGCATTTTCACTGATCTCACCAGCTGCAGAGCGGCTTTCATGATATTCTTTAATGTCATGGAAAATTTCCTGTGGGTTGTATTATCCTGTCTTTTCCTTTCTTAAAGCAGAAAGTAAGAGGAAAAAAAATATTAGGACATCTGGTATATGTGTCTCTGGGAAAGGACTGAATTCTTCATACTTTTTGTTCCTTTCATTGCTGCCTTTACCACCATGACATAGACTATTAGTCACTTCAACAGATACCCAGATTATGGGGGTTTTATTTTATTTTTTTGAATTTCTAACTTTATGAACACAAATTCATAGTCCTATCTATCAAGTGCATTCATTCATTCGTGCACTTATTTATTCAACAAATATGTCTTGAGTTACTAGTACAGACCAAATATTACCCTACTCTCAAGAAGCCTGTTGCCCTGAGGGAAGATAGACATGCAAACCTACAATTTAAGTACAATAAGAAGTTTGATTTAATAAAGATATGTGTATGCCTGGGTGAGGAGGAATCATGGCAGGGAGCAAAGGAAAGATGGCTAAGTCTGCTAGGAGAATCAGGAAAAGATTCATAAGAGAGATAAGTATCAAGCTGCCAGCAGAAAAATAAATAAGAAGCAGCTGAGCAGAAAAGCAAAAAGGTGTGTGTGTCGGGGGTTGAGGGGATGTTCCAGGCAGTCAAGAAAGTTAAGAGAGATAGAAACACAAAACAGATGCAATATAGTTGGAGCATGAAGTAAACGTGAGAAGTGGCAGAAGAAACTGGAGAGGAAATCAGAGTCTACTTATGGAAAGGCCTTCCTTGCATTTCATGAAAAAGAGTTGATGTATTTAACCCAGAGGAAATGTGAAGGCATGAGAAATTTCTGAGCAAGAGAATGATGGAATCAGATTTTGTTTTGGAAAGACAGCATCATGAGAATCGAATTTATAATAATGGGGCAGTGGTGTAAGGAAGCCAAAGAGAGGCAGAGAGATAAGGAAGGTAGCCTGTGGAGATAACATAGGTAGGAAATGATGCTGTTTTCATCTAAACAGATTCAATTTTGACTCCATTTGATTAGCTGAAATTAGATGGTCAATATCAAATAATGAACAGAGAAACACTAGAATCAAGGCATTACTTTAACAAACACTTATTTAGTACTTATTACCTGCCAAATGATGTGATAGTTGCCAGGAGGAGAGAAATGGCTAATATATGGTCTTCTTCTTAAGAAAGCTCCAAGTCTGAGAAGTGAGACAAATCACGTCAACCATAACAAACAATGAGATAAGAGCCCCACGGAAGCATGAAACTCTGGGAACAGAGAAGCTTTAGTAGGCCAACGATAGAGGATTTACATTCTCTGATTATCACAAACACTAACTTCATAAGAGCTAGCATGTTTTTTGAAGACCTACTCTATGCCAAATTCCATAGATGTGCTTTATGTACCCAGTCTCCTCAAAGGGCGAGATACTAAAAATTACTTTTAAATTATCTCTTTTCCATCCAAAGATCTTAACTACTCCAACAATATTCTAATGAATTACACAGTGGCTTGTTCGGAGTACATTCATTTTTGTTTGACTAAGCAATAGTACTTTTGCAGTTTCCAGTTTTCCCCCTTGGCTATGATTATCCAAACCACATAACTACATTAATGGAAAAAAAAAGACATTAAAGATAACCTTTTACAAAGGTACGCATTTGGACTGCTAATTACGGCACCTGATTTATTACTGCTTCCATTAACGATAGATTTCGCTCTTACTTAACAAGATCTTAAGAAAACATTAACAGATTGCAAATCTTGTCCCTACTTTTGTACTCTACTTAACAGCTCAGCTGAATATTAACCACCGGCTGGTGGTTTTAGAGAGGACGGAAGCCTGAGGTCACTTGGAGTGGCGTGTGCAGTGCATGTACCTGACGTGCATCATGCTATGGGTCTTTCCACACACCTGGTTAGTATGTAAAACTGGATGCACTTCTCAAGGACACACCTTGGCTTCCCCTGCATAGTTACATTGTGTACATTGTGCTGGGAAGACACATGATAACGTGGATGATACATGTTTGGGTGGAGAAAAATCTAGGTTAACAGACTATCTCAAATGGTCTCTGAGATCCTTAAACAACAGATGTCTGTGACAGCACCTTTCATTAGGCAAAAGGTTTTCAGTTTTACATTTCATATATAACTTTATTCAATTCAAAGAAACAGGTTTCTACGAGCATTAAGGGCTATTTGGTCTGAGGACTACGCTTTATCTACTATCCATACAAGCTGTTTTCACGGCATCAGTCGTTTTCCCAACTAAACTACACGTTTCATAAGGGCAGAAACCATGTCTTGTATTTATTCTGCAAACCCCAATATGCTGCACATGAAATGTGGACAAAATAATTCTGCATTTGGCTCTACTGCTTGCCATCTGTGTATCTTAAGTAAACTTCCTTCACTTCTGCAAGCTGCAGTTTGCTCATGTATAAAAGAGGGAATATCTTTTGAACATTAGTTAGACAAATTTAAACAATACTCTGCAAGCCTAAATAAATTACCAAATATAATCCAAAGCATATTAATAGTACGTATATATTACCAAGCATTATACTCATATGCTATGATCTTGCTATTGATGATTACAGGCAATCAGTGAAAATACCCCCCCATGTCTTAAATGGCAAATCTCTTAGAGAAGAAATTTCTGACAGGGAAAAAATTTGTTTATATGATTTCTATTGTGCTCTCACGTGTACCAATGATCTTACATGCTTTTTATAATGATCATGGCAATGCTACCAACATCTCCAGAGATTATAGTTCTCAGAAAATCTACGATGTTTACCAAAAAACTACATTACACTCAAAATCAGTCCATTTAAGATGTCTTTATTCCGGTTAGAAAGAAAAGGTCAAGAAATGTGTATATTCACTGCCAAAAATAGAGGAAAAAAAACAGATTTAAAGAATTTTAAAAAAATTGAAATTAATATATTCAAAGCTATGGCCATCTTGAAAATAAATTTCTGTTTTTAAAATCACATTAGTCAAGTGAAAAAAAATTGTAAACATTGTGGTCCCTCCAGTACATTCTTTCTGTTTCTACGCATTTTATTCAGAAACTTTTTTGTTCCTCTTTGTTTGTTTTAAACCTGGGGGATCTCAAGCTCTATTAACAATAAGTGATGGGGCATCTGGATGACTCAGTCGGTTAAGCCTCCAACTCTTGATTTCAGCTCATCATCTTGTGGTTTGTGGCATTGAACCCTGGGCTCCATGCTGGCAGTGCAGAGCCTGCGTGGAATTCTCTCCCTGTCTCTGCCCCTCCTCTGCTTGGGCACGCGTGCACTGTCTCTCAAAATAAATAAATGAACTTTAAAAAATACATTTATTTTTTCAGAGAAAAATTATTCATTGCTTTTGAGAGGACGTAGATCAAGTTGGAGGTACCAAGTCCAAAACCCCTCATCATATTGTGTGAGGCACCTTTTTTATAGGCCTCGTCTCACTCTCTTTACGTGGCAAGTCCATGAAATATGCAGTAGAAATTAAAAGAGACGACATCTGGACCTTAGAAGGTAAGGCAGGCAGTAGATTTATTCCCACCAATATATAGCATCTATACCCTTTAGGATCCAAATGTTCCACAGCTTCATGTCTTTGATTTAACCGACTGTAAGCTAGCTACCTCATCTAATTTAGTGCTCAGGCGGGGAGGGGGGGGTCTAGCCCTCCCCCCTCCCACTCCCCCTACCCTGCAAATAAGATCATGCCACAGTAAGGAGTGAGGTAGGTGGGAAGAAATTATCCTATATTGGCCTGCCCTAAATACCACTTTACAGGGAGCCTGGGTGGTTCAGTCAGGTAAGTGTCCTACTTGGGCTCAGGTCATGATCTCACAGTTTGTGAGTTTGAGCCCTGAGTCAGGCTCTGAGCTAACAGCTTAGAGCCTGGTGTGGATTCTCTGTCTCTCTGCCTCTGAAAAATAAATAAATAAATAAACATTTAATTTATTTTTTTTAAAAAAAGGTCACCTTACAAAATATTTACAGGAATTTCCTTAGTCCTTTATGGATAGATCCTTCCCAGACTTGACAACTAGAGGGTTTTCTTAAGGAATTGTCTGCTAGATGTTTCCTTGACTAGCCACTCTTTTTATTTATTGCTTTATTTGTTTTCTTAGTAATGTTTTCCTTATGCAAATAATTTTAATTGTCACTGCTAGTTTTTATTAACTTTAGCCAATGTTATTATAAAAGTCTGATAATGGCCATAGCGTGCCTATCGCCGGTTTATTACCCAACACTCTGGAGATCAGTCTTTTGCATTTTGGAAACCCTGAGTGAAACACTTGGAGAGAGGCCACTAAAGTTATAGTGTGTGGTCCCAAGAGATTGTAAGTAAAAGACAGTCCTGCTATTTTCACTCGGGTCACAGAATTCAGCACTTATTTCTAGTCAGAAAAGGGGGCATTTTCAACATAGCCAGATTATGCTAGGTGATATACATAGGTTCTTGGAACACTAGTTTTCATTTATAAACTAAACTTATTCCTTTGAAGACTTGAGATACTGGGGCACCTGGATGCCTCAGTTGATTAAGTGTCCAACTCTTGATTTTGGCTGAGGTCATTATCTCACGGTTTGTGATTTTGAACCCCTCGTGGGGTTCGGTACTAGTGGTGAGGAGCCTACTTGAGATTCTCTCTCTCTCTCTCTCTCTCTCTCTCTCTCTGCCCCTCCCTAGTGCACACATGCTGTCTCTCTCTCTCTCTCTCTCTCTTAAAAATAAATAAATAAACACTAAAAAAATGATCTGAGATACCAAAGTGGCTCTAAAAGGCAAAAGTCTCTTTTTTCTTTATCTTCCATCTACAACACCCAGATACCTGATGCTAAACTATCCCCAACTCTGAAACCACATGTTAATCCTTTTTTTCTGAAAAATTAATTATCCTCAAGTTTGAAAGAGACCTACAGAGCTTATTATTGATAACTTTTGCTAAAAATAAAGCATCACATTCTGATATAAAATGACCAATAACAGTACAAAGAAATCTTTATATTTTGACTAAGGATTGATTCCTTTCTAGGAGTAAAACTCTTGTCAAGTAAATGAATAACCATTTATGCATCCATTAATGCATCCTAAAAATTTTACTGAATACTATCCATGTTCTGTACTAACAGTTTATCTAGCATAAGTTCAGCTGGAGCATGTTTGACCCATTTATGAATAGATTGAGGTGAGATTTATGATTAAGTAGGTAGAGATTGGCTCCACCAGACCCTTAGAGATACTGAATACAAAATGGGGTTGATTATAAATATCAGAAGTCTTCAGAGGGAAGAAACACAGGTGGCTCTTTGACCTCCCATTTCTTTTCTACTCATCCGCTACATTTCACATCCTTCCCCTTTCCTACATTGCTTAGAAACCCACTGAAAGAAAGAAAGAAAGAAAGAAAGAAAGAAAAGAAAAGGTACCCAGATGCCCATTGAATGCCTGTATACTTTGGCAATTCATTGGTAATCTTAAAGCTAAAGGACCAATGTTAAAATAAAATACTGAATGAACAGTTGCCTATAAAATTCAGCAGAGCGAATGCAGTAAACAGGAAGCTAAATTTGGTTTTGCAGGTTACCCAAAAAACAATGGTATGTCTTCACAGAGGATCTTACACTTCAATACCACTAGAAGAGGAAGAGAAGCCCCCTTCCCACAGTGACCACGCTGTTTTCTCCAGGCAGTGTTGGCACCCCCTTCCAGCTTAGGGCTGAGAATGGCAGCCCAGGTGAAGAAGTGAGCAAACCAAGTCCTCTGCCTTCACCTAAGTTTGGAAATCAGCAGTAAACAAGACTGCTGTTTGGATGTTATTTATTTCCTCCATGTGTTTGATATTGGGTCATTTTCAATTTTGTTTTTAATACAAAAACCTGGACCTAGTCCGAAATAAAAATGACAACTGGGTAGTTTTAAGGTTTAATAGCTAAAAGTTGATCAAATATATTTACTGGAGGAAAAAAAAATAGAAAAAAGAACTCTTCACATGGTGAGATGTAATCAATTAACCTAGAAATATACATTAATACTTACAATCTCATCAGCATCATTTGCCTCAGAAACAGGATCTGCAATGATTTGTGAAAAGTAGGCCATATAAATAGTACTCGTTTGTACACTACCTAATTCCAACCACCACCACACCTGCATAAATGAAGTTTTATTCTCCTTACTCCTTCAGAAAATATAATGCTGCCACGTACCCTTAATGTGGAAACAGAATATAACTCTATTTTAGAACTAAACAACAGGGTACATCTGTATGTATGTGTGTTTGTGGGCACAAGTTCCCACACTGCTCTTTTTTTCTTTAGATGTCATAGAACTTCCTGCAAAGAGCTTTGGTGATCTACTTTTTCATTTTGTAGAAATGAAAATTCAGAGTAAGTGACTTCCCTTTACTGTCATTTTAAAATTTGTTCTATGAAATTTCCAAGAATTTTCTGGTCCTATTCATTGAACAACCCTGAATTTTACAATGCCATAATTTTGGTTGATCAGATGGTTACTAGAAAGTGGTTAACTGGATATTCGTGACCATTTTTGTTACAGACTAATTGAAGAAAATTAGGAAGAAATAACTGCCGATTATAGTAGGTTCCACGTGTTACAATTAGAGGAAGCAGTCGTTTGCTGTATTAGAATTTATTCCTCAATATCTTTTTCAAAATGTCAACCCTGGCTGTAATTAGAGGCATATAGTTTTCTGAGAAAACAAACTCTCAGACAGCTTTTAACTATTATTCAAATCTTCTTTAACTCAGATTGAGCAACTATTAATGTTTATTCTGAAAGGAAAAAAGGATGGAATTAGAAACTAGGCTCCCACAATTAGAAAGCCAGTGTAGGGGTTACTATCTTCAACTGAGTCCAGTTTTATCTTTCTCTGCTGAATTTTTTTTCTTTTTGCTTTGGGCTAATTCCTCTCAAGAGAGTTGAGGTGTTTGCATAATCCACACTCCATCTAGTGGTGACAGATGGAAAAATCCACCTGGAAAAATAAGCCCTTCAGAAAGTGAACTGACAAAGTACAGTACTTCCTCTTTGAAATTATACTTAATAAGATATGCCATTTCTTATAAAGAATCAAACAATTCTTTTTTGACAATTATTTTTGATAAATTTTGAAGTTATCAAGTGGGTTATCTATGGCGAGGGGAATGAGTGTTTCTAGAGAAATTCTTTGGAGACAGGAATTATTGTGTGTTCGGTCTGCTAGCAATCACTTCTCATTCACATCCTTGCCAGAGAAGGAGTAGTTCAGGGATTAAGTGCTCAGACTACTGGCCAAAGGAGCTGGGATCAGATTTCTAGCTCTGCTTTTTATTATCCGAATGACTTTTGGCAAAATTACTTAATTTTTCTGACTTTCTGTAAACCTTTCCTATAAAACAGAGATAAAATTAAAACACACGCACACACATATATGCGCGCGCTAAGCACTTACAAAAATACTCAATGTATGTTAACTACCCAGTAAATGTTCGGTATTATTATTATTATCAAGCAAATCAGAAAAATGTGTAACACTTTCATATTTACCCAGTCTTTCAATCAAGCCAATATAGAATGTTAGACCTTCCCCCCCCCCCCCACCTAATACCATAGGTGTATTGTTAGCTGCGATTGTGTGTGTGAAATTTGTGAATTTCAAAGGCCCAACACTCACTCGAGCCCACTTAGTAACTCAACAGCAGTGCATCCTTGAGACAACAGGAGAGGATGCTGGCACCATGGAATTTCTCTCTCAGTGGAGATCAATGGCCCATTCTTGAATTATTCCCTAAAATATTTTTCTGCTTTCTGCTGGCTGTTCTCGAGCCAGTCCACTGTTCATTACTGGACAATAAACAAGGGAGTGATATTAAAATACATTCCGACTTATTTTATTATTCTGGTTGAATGGGAAGTCAGAAAGGAGGAAATATCCATCACCGTTGAAAGCACTGTATGTTGAACAAGGCTCTATGGGAAAGAAACATATGGTAAATGAGTTTTGATTGATGGAAGGAAAGAGGAACAGAATGCAGGTGCTGCTGAAAGCATTGAGCCCACGACAGGTGTCCCAGGGGAAGGTACCTGGGTAAACACACGGCCACATTGAATACTGATTCCTTGAGTGTGAAAGACCTTGACATCCTCTTTCACTATATTGTGCCTCAGCCTTGAGCTGGACATTGATAAACTGCTTCTAACATGGATTCTCAGTGTCTCTGGCTCTACCATCAACTGCAGACTAAACTGGCAACTTGCCCTTTGATTTATTTGACAAACATGTATTGAGAATCTGCTTTACAATCATCATTAAGTGGTTTCTTCATACACAGAGTAGTGAGTTACTATTAATAAGTCAATGACTGACTTTCTGTACTTGGCTTTTCTTGGTGTTAAAACATGGTCTTCCCACTTAAACACGTATTCAGCAAACATTTTTTTGAATATCTGCTATGTAGCAAATACATGTGTGTATGAGTTGGATTCAGTGACAGAGATGGGCAAAGTGCCCAGCTCTTGAGAAGCTTACATTCTGCAGGGAGACAGATACATTGACGTGTAAAATAAATAAATAAGAACAAAAGACTGCAATTAGAGCTACTTTGAGTTGAGTGGTCAGGAACTAACTGTTTCTGAGAGATTTAAATTTAATCTAAAATAAGAATGACAGAGGCTGGTCACATAAACATCAGTCATATATATAAACATCTTTCCCGCAGAAGGAAGGGCCAGTGAAAAAGATAGAAACAAGCTGGGCGTGCTCAAGAGACAACTTTCCCCAGCTGAAAATTTTCTCTGCTTCTGTTTCTGGTTTCTCTACTTGTTCTCCATGAGAAGAGATTATTTGCACCTAGTGGTCTCTGGCAACTTGGGTAAATTCCTGCCTTATTCTGAAAATGCCACTAAAAAGAGTTGAAGTAGGTCCTTCCTCAATATTGCTCTATACCCAGAAAGATAGCCTAGAAAAGGCATACAGTTTCTTCAATCAACTGTTGGAGGTTTAGTAATTTCCCATTGCTATGCTAGACACTTTATACGCATGACTTTGTTTGGTCCTTACATCATTCTCATGATAAGGAAAGAAATATTTTCTCTATTTTATAGATGAGTAAACTAGGACACACGGCTATTAAATGACAAAGGTGAGGCTCAAATTCAGATTTCTCTGGGGACTCTTTAAAATATATAGAAGCAGGGGAGCCATGGGTCCTCTCTCTGGGTATGATACAGGTGAGAGATCAGTGGAGATCTCCAGCTGTATACACATGACCAGTACACACACACACACACACACACACACACACACACACACACAGAGCAAGAGAGAGAGAGAACTCCAGCTGCCTAAACTCTCCATATTTTTAAAAAATTTTTTTTATGTTTATTTATTTCTGAGACAGAGAGAGACAGAGCATGAGTGGGGGAGGGGCAGAGAGAGAGGGAGACACAGAATCAGAAGCAGGCTCCAGGCTCTGAGCTGTCCACACAGAGCCCGATGCAGGGCTTGAACTCACAAGCTGTGAGATCATGACCTGAGCCGACGTCGGACACTCAACCGACTGAGCCACCCAGGCGCCCCTCTCCTTATTTTTGATAAGTGATATTCCAACATGATGGCAAGGAACACTTAGCATTGCTATATAGAGAGCAGTTGTTTTGTCTAGAAAATTAGAGGCCCAGAAGTTAAGGAAAATATATGAAAAAAAAGATGAAAAGATTTTAGGATGTAAAAAATAAGCAAAGAAAATTATCAGATTTGGTATTTAGTAGGAAATAGTAATTCTGTTGTTTTTTAAAAGTCAAATATAATCTCTCAATAAGTTTGTCATATAAATGCAGAATAAATTAAGTATAAGGAGCTGTCTTTGTTCAGGTAAGGAATTGTCTGAGGGGGCACCTGGGTGGCTCAGTTGGTTAAGCAGCCGACTTCAACTCAGGTCATAATCTCGCTGTGCGTGAGTTCAAGCCCCATGTTGGGCTCTGCGCTGACAGCTCAGAGCCTGGAGCCTGCTTCAGATTCTGTGTCCCCCTCTCTCTGCCCCTCCCTCACTCATGCTCTGTCTCTCTTTCTCTCCCCCAAATAAATAAACATTAAAATTTTTTAATAACAAAAGGAATTGTCTGAGGATGAGGATTTACATGTTGGAAGAAGAAGCTGAGAAAACCCAGAGTACAAGACATTGAACTATGCCCATTAATGGAGACCTTTATTTTATCAATAGAGAATGCTTCATTTGCTAAATTTTGTTGAAAATTTTCAAACTAATCTTCCATTTTATATGCAACTAGATCTAGAATATCAAGTATATTGTGGACATGAGAGTAGTTCTTTGAGTAAAGGAAGCATCTAACTTCCTAGGATATGTGGAATTTAAGAAACAAAACAGATGAACATAGGGGAAAGGAAAAAAAAGATAGGGAGGCAAACCCTAAAGACTCTTAACTCTAGAGAACAAACTGAGGGTTGCTGGAGGGGAGGTGGGTGGGAAATGAGCTAAATGGGTGATGGGCATTAAGGAGGGTACTTGTGATGAGCACTGGGTGTTATATGTAAGTGATGAATCACTAAATTCTACTTCTGAAAACAATATTACACTCTATGTTAACTAACTAGAATTTAAATAAAAACTTAAAAATAAAATAAACATCCTAGGAGACTACAATAAGAGAAATTAAAAAATATAAAATCAGGGGCACCTGGGTGCCTCAGTCAGTTAGGTATCCAACTTCAGCTCAGGTCAAGATCTCACAGTTTGTGGGTTTGAGCCCCATGTCAGGCTCTGGGCTGACAGCTCAGAGCCTGAAGCCTGCTTCAGATTCTGTCTCTCTCTCTCTCTCTCTCTCTCTCTCTCTCTCTCTCTCTCCTCCTCTGCTTGCACTCTGTCTCTGTCTCTGTCTTTCTCTCAAAAATAAATAAACATTAAAAAAAAAGAAAACTAAAAGAAAAAATCATACAAGGGCAAATGGTTTATTCTATTATTTGTTAAATATAAACTGATATAAATTTTTAAATTCTCATAACCATAACCTTCTCTTTGATGTGAACCCCTTGATACATTTTGAGAGCTGGAAGACTGTATTGTATCATAAATCTCCAGATTAAAGCCTGTCAGTAACAATACATACTGATTCACTGCAGGGCTTCACCATATCTGTGTAATCAAGCAGGGGATCCATGGGTCACTGCCCTATCATATGCATCAACCACATCTTCTTCAAAGGAGAAATTATCATGGGACATGGCATTGCCATTTTAATAATTGCTCTTTTGAACCACAACTTACGGAAACCACAAAGCTTCTTCCATAGATAGCAAATTTTTTCCTGTATAAGCTACCAATTTTGTTAGCTTTGGAAGATTTCTCTTTCACCAAATCAGAAATGCTTGATAATATTATTTATTTAAGTATCAATAACACTTAAATAGTTTTGTTTATACTCTATTCATCAGACATATATCACATGGTTATATACAAAAGCCATATAAATGATAAAATATTCAAATGTATATATCTATGCATCTTCAGGAAATATTGGATATTGAATTAAAAAGCAAGAGGTTTCAATTTTTTTAAAAGGAACACTGCAAGGAAACGTTCTTAGAAAAAAATTATAGCAGAAGAAAATCCAATGAAAGGACTTAAAGTTGAAGTGGAACCTGGGTGGCTCAGTCAGTTAAGCAGCTGACTCTTGATTTCGGCTCAGGTCATAGTCTCAAGGTTCATGAATTTGAGCCCCCACATCCGACTTTGCACTCACAGTGTGGAGCCTACTTCAGATGCTCTGGATCCTGCTCTCTGCCCCTCCCCCCCCCCAGGCAAGGCATGTGCGTACTTTCTCTCAAAAACAAATAAATGTTAAAAAAAAAGATAAAGTTGAAAAACTCTGATAGAGAGGTCACATATCTGACAATTGAAATTCCTGAAAGAAGAAAGAAGGCAGATGAGAAGAAATTATAAAAGGTATATGTCAAGAATACTTCCCAGAACCAAAAAACTTGAAATCCAGATTAAAAGACTTACTGAGTACCCAACATAATGAGCAACCCCCCAAAATGATGAACATGGGGATCATTGGCATGAAATTTCACAACACCAGGAATGAAGAGAAGATCCCAAATCTTTAGGAGAAAATAAAAAGTCATCTATTAAGGATCAGGTATAAGAAAAACATTGTACTCCTAAAACAACACTAAAAACTAGAGGGGAAAATGGGCAACATCAAGGCATTTTCAGTCTTGTACCCCATATCCAGTCCATCTACTAATCAAGAGCAGTCATAGAATAAATACTTTTTTATACATCCAAGAGCTTTCAAACTTCACCAAGATATTTGGAACCCCGGTTCTGTAAGCTTCCTTGGGAATTTCTGGAGCGTTTTCCCCACTGAACTAAGAGAATAAACCAAAAAAGAGGAATACATAACATCCCAAAGAAAGAGAAGGAGACTCACATATATGGGAATTCTCTTGATGACAGAAAAAAGTTTTAGGATAATAGCTTTAGAGTAGGCCAAGAAAGCAACCAGAAGAAAACAAACAATAAAAAAAGAATGGAGGTGATAGATTTTCTGATATATTTGTGAGGAAAAATTCATTAAGAAACAGCTGGAGGACTTGAGTAGGACAAGGATATAGAACAAAGTACATAGAAAACTAAGGAAATAAAAAAACAAGGAATAATAATTACTCAGGTGGAAGTCAGAAAGTTGTACAATAATAGAAATATAATCAGGGGAGCCTGGGTGGCTCGGTCAGTTAAGCGTCAGACTTCTGCTCAAGTCATTATCTCATGGTTCATGAGTTCAAGCCCCACATCAGGCTCTCTGCTGTCAGGGCAGAGCCTGCTTTGGATCCTCTGTTCCCCTCTCTCTCTGCCCCTCTCCCACTCATGTGCTATCTGTCTGTCTGTCTCTCTCTCTCTCTCTCAAAAATAAATAACCATTCAAAAAAATTTTTCAAGACTAATAAAGGTTGAAAGTATTAGCCAATGGGAAGTACATCTAGGATATGAAGTGGGGTGAGCAGGAAATTGCCATTTTGTTATTTGTAAGCCTTGGTATTTTTTGTCTCTTAAATTATATGCACACTTTACTCCAATAAAAACAAGCTTTAATTTTAAAATATTATTATTTAAAAGCATTATGGGTTTTAGGGTCATAAAGAACTCTTCATTTTTCTTTATTTTTTATTCTGAACTCTCTCTCTCTCTCTCTCTCTCTCTCTCTCTCACACACACACACACACACACACACAGTACACACACAATTCATGTCAGTCTAAACATCTAATTACCTGAAAATTTTCCCATCTATACTAGAAAGTGACTGCATTTTGAATGACTGTGATGGATCCAGTTGACTAACACAATCCTCTTTTCTTTGGCTCCTCCCTATAGAAAGAGCCCACTTTAGCAGAATTCTTTACAGTTAGAATAGTCATGTGACTCATTTCTGACCAATAAATCATAATGATAGTAAGAGGATGTTTGCTGGGAGCTTCTGATAAGCTTTTCATTCTCCTCTTTTCCCGCCTCCACAGGAGTGGACGTCTTGAGACCACTGAGTCATGCTCACAGGCTAAGAATAGTGGAATCAGAAAGAAAAATGTCACCTGGGTCTTTGATGATAAAGTTGAAGTGACACATTTTTAACTCATATAGTGATGCTTTAGGTTTCTTTTGTGTCAAAGTTTATTTAATTATTTATTTTTTACATATACCAAGAAAATGTGAAGATACAAATCTTTCATAAAAAATGCCATCTTGGTGCGCCTGGGTGGCGCAGTCGGTTAAGCGTCCGACTTCAGCCAGGTCACGATCTCGAGGTCCGTGAGTTCGAGCCCCGCGTCGGGCTCTGGGCTGATGGCTCAGAGCCTGGAGCCTGTTTCCGATTCTGTGTCTCCCTCTCTCTCTGCCCCTCCCCCGTTCGTGCTTTGTCTCTCTCTGTCCCCCCCCCAAAAAAATGCCATCTTAATTACTCAAAAAGCACCCCCGTTTTAAAAAATAATGCCACTTGAGGCACCTAGGTGACTCGGTTGAGCAGCCAACTTCAGCTCAGGTCATGATCTCATGGTTTATGGGTTCAAGCCCTGCATCAAGCTCACTGCTGTCAGTGCAGAGTCGGCTTCCCTTCAGATCCTCTGCCCCCCTGTCTCTGCCCCTCCCCTGCTTGTGCTCTATCAAAAATAAGCATTTAAAAAAAATAGTGCCGGGGCGCCTGGGTGGCTCAGTCGGTTAAGCATCCGACTTCAGCTCAGGTCACCATCTCGCGGTCCGTGAGTTCGAGCCCCAAGTTGGGCTCTGGGCTGATGGCTCAGAGCCTGGAGCCTGCTTCCGATTCTGTGTCTCCCTCTCTCTCTGCCCCTCCCCCGTTCATGTTCTGTCTCTGTCTCAAAAATAAATAAACACTAAAAAAATATAAAATAAAAAATTTAAAAAATAATGTCACTCTTTCCTCTTTTAAGTGTGTTAAAGGGTGCACCACAACTTAATTTTTCTTCACTAAAAAGGAGAACATAGGAAACAGAGCCGAGCTGGTTATATAAATTATATGTGGATTAACTGGATTCTTGGTTGGAAGTTGGAGGGTCCAACTTCAGCTCACGTCATGGGCTCATGGTTTGAGAGGTCGAGCCCCACATCGGGCTCCTTGCCGTGGGCACAGAACCCACTTAGGATCATCTGTCCCCCCCCTTCTCTGAACCTCCCCCACTTTCATGCACGGTTTCTCTCCTTCTCTTTCTCAAAAATAAATAAAAATTTAAAAAATTAAAAAGAAATGCTTGTTAAATTATGTTTGTACAGAAAAGAAACAGGACCAGAGTTTCTAGTAACACACATGGAGATAATTGTGAAAGACTTTAAAGGATTTTTAATCATCCTTACTTAAAATATGAATTTTTACTTAAAACAATAATAGGTCCTGTTTACTTAACTGAATATCAGTTTTCTGTATTATAAGAGAAAGTGGAACTTGAATAAACTATAAAATATTAACTTACAATGAGTGCTTTCAATAATCTTCCTTATTTTTTGACAGCAAGCAAAGAAGTCTCTAGACGAAACTCACCAATAATCTTCATTTGCAGGAGTGAAGAAGATACACATTTTGGAGGCTGAGTAATGAAATAGGAGAAAGCATCCTGCAGTAATTAGTTTTCACTGGGGTTTGACATTTAACATATTAACCCAGAATTTATTTGCAACTATTTCATTACTTCTGACCAATGACCTGCTGACGGTAGAGGCTGATTCTGCTTGAAGCAGCTGGAAATCTAGTGCCCTCCAAGTGACTCTTCATATGCCTGTATGAGATGCACAGTCTGCACTTTCTGAACTCTTTTGTGGACACCACCACTTAGAATTTCACATGCTCATGGTGCTTCAGGGACTGCTGAGTAGATACTATCTGCTCATGATGTATGTTCTCTCTGTACCAGAAGCTCCTTAAAAATGTCCATCACATATACATGAAGTATCCCCTAGCTGACTCCATAGGCTCTAGCTGCCTGTAAAATAAACATTGACATAAATGAACAACAGGATACAAAAAGGCATGTGTGCTGGTAAAAAAATGAAAGATGAGAAGCCAAAATCTTAATGATCATGTCATTCTAACAAAGTCCCCTAAAAAGATGCTGAAGACTTTTTTTCTTCATTCATTTGTGGGTCACTCTTAAACATACTAGCTTGCATGAGATAGCACTACATTCAGCCGTCACCTACTCCTCCAAAGAAATCTAGAGTGGCAGGTGTACCGATAAAATGCAAAAAACAATAATAAAGATATGGTTTGCCTTGACTATGTTTTACTTATAATACTCTAAAAATTAATTGCTCAATGAGTATTTGAAGAGGTAGAGAGTCAGCAAACCTGGGCAAATTATTTAACTTCTCTGGGACTCCTATTTCTTAACACACATACTCTGCATTTAGCTACAAATTACTTACAGCTTCTCAAAGGAGCCACGTTTGTTAAATATTTACATTTCCAGCCCCCACATGTATTGCCTGACTCGTAGTAGGTTCTTGGTGGATATTTGTTTTTAGAGGTGCAGGAAAATCTACCACAGTAAATAATTGGGGAAAAAAGGAACATAGCTGCTCATTTGCTTTTTTCTGCCTCTGTCTCTCATTACACAATTAGATATGCTTGTAGGAATGTACAAGCCCTGAGAAAATATATCATTTCCAAGAACTTACTAGAATGAAAGACTTTGCTTTGAAAGAGATCAGAGAGTGCCAACAATGTCTCAGATGTTAATACAATTTACTTTTACTTTATTTCTGGGTGGATTTAATTTTTACAATGAAAATGAAAGCTATCAAGAAAATCCAGAGGCCTGAAATAGGCCAAACTAAAAAATAAGTTATCAGGGGTAGGGTAGCACTTATTTTAACATTTTGCTTTCATTTATGTGTCTGTCCTTTCTACCAAACAGCAAGCTTCTTGAGATGAGGAACTGTAAGCCATTTATCTTTATATCCAGGGATGATACTCAAAATATTTAATTAACAACCAGTATAGGAGACGCTCTGACCAATCAGAACAGATGCTGACTTTAAACTACCAATGTGGCCATAGCTATGTGCTGGTTAAATATTAGACCTATTCTATTCTCAGTGCCTAGCATAGTGCCTGGGAAAATGCTGGCTGCTAAGTAAATGTTTGGTGAATGTACAGATAAAGGAAAGAGTAAGTGCTAAATGCTACAAGCAGACCATGTCACCAAAACCCAGTTCTTCCAGGATTGTCCTACTGTCACTCTTAGCATCTCCTTTGAACTCAATGGTCCTTGCACAGTGCAGAGAAGGGCTGCAGTTGTTACTGAAGCCACGTGACCTAGATTGCCCTGGAACTATTGGCAATGGATTCAGCTAGCCCAGGGCTTTGTGATCGTTCCTACAACCATGGGTATTATTGAGAACATAACCTCAGTAATACACATGGAAAGCACATCAAAGCTCTCTGTGCAATGAGGATTGTGGTTCCAGAACAAAGGCTGATTGTCTCAGTGCTTTCTATACAGTTACACCTAATTTGGATACAGAAATGACTGACTTATAAGAAGCCTTTTTTAATGGTTATCTTATGTTAAAATCAAATTGTATTTAAATTATTTTTTGTCTTCCCATTCTGTTATTTTGGATAGGTATCTTTTATGGTTTTTTAGAAGAGTGTAGAAAGGTATAAAAAATCAGCATCAAATTTTTTTTAAAAGATGCTTTCCTACTAAATAAATTTAAAAAAAATAAATCTTGGGGCGCCTGGGTGGCGCAGTCGGTTGAACGTCCGACTTCAGCCAGGTCACGATCTCGCAGTCCGTGAGTTCGAGCCCCGCGCCGGGCTCTGGGCTGATGGCTCAGAACCTGGAGCCTGTTTCTGATTCTGTGTCTCCCTCTCTCTCTGCCCCTCCCCCGTTCATGCTCTGTCTCTCTCTGTCCCAAAAATAAATAAACGTTGAAAAAAAATTTTTTTTTAAATAATAAAATAAAAAATAAAAAATAAATCTTAACCCTTATATTTGTTTATTAATTACCAACAAAGCATCAAATAGTAATCCTTTAAAGGTAAATTGTAGTTGGAAGCTTCCCAGCATTCTTTTTTTTAAAGGAAAGCAATTTTTTCAGTTTATTTATTTATTTTTGAGAGAGAGAGCGTGAGTGAGTGAGGGGCAGAGAGAAAGAATCCCACTCAGGCTCCACACTGTCAGTGCCTAGCTTAAAGAGGGTCTTGAGCTTACCCAATATGGGACTCAAACTCCCGAACCTCAAAAACATGACCTGAACCGAAGTCAGATGCTTAACCAACTGAGCCACCCAGGCACCCCTTCCCAGCATTCTTAAGATATATGTGTAGCCTTAAAGGATTGCATGGGCTGTCAGACCTTTCTCAGAGTCCAGACGCAGTAGAGAATGGGCATGTAGCCTAACTTGTTCGATTACTCTCTCTCCAGGCATTTTTAATTGTAGGCAGAGTGACACAAGTGTAGAAAAAGTAGGTGGAGCTGACAGACTGCAGAGGCTGTGCCTATGGAAGATCCTCCAACCCTTCCTGCAGCTCTCCCAGACCTGCCTGTTTATCCCAGGTCTGGATCTGCAGCTCTCCCATCAAGCATTTCAGCTCTTACATATATTTTCAATAAATATCATTTTAGATGAAGTTAGACACAGTTAATTTCTGTGGGTGGCACCGAAGAGCTGTAACTACATGTGCCATAAGGTCCTGGAATTACAAGCAGGTGTGCAGCACCGTCCTTGTCATCCATGAGTAAACAAACTTAGTTGAAGAAAGAGAGAATGTGAGTGAGAGTGCAAGCAGGAGGCAGAAAATGAGCAAATGTGGGATGGACACATAAGGTGAGAATCTGAGTGAACTTGGGAGTCAGGAGGTTGGGGTAGACCCTTTCATCATCCTCACTCCTCAGCTTTGTTCAATTAATCCAAGGACAGCATTGACTGTCAAGTGTCCACAGAGGCTGGATAATGGAGACAGAAAAGGAGAAAATGTGGCTGCCGCACTCGGAGAAGAGTCCTATCTAGTTGGAGAGGTGCATGTCATACATTAAAAAATGAGAAATTAATATAAAAGAGGACATAGCTCAGTGTTAGACTTGGTTATGCTAACTTATAGGACTATAAGGACCATAAGGAAGTCTATAGGACTTCAAACAAGAAAGAAGGGACAGGATAAGAGCAGACATTAAAGAGAAGCTGGGGCATCAATGAGTTCAGAACAACCTTTACATTTTGCTGTTTCAATGAAAAGAACCAGTTTGTTTGTTTCTTGGCATTATATAGACCAAAAATTAAATCCTCTGATTTACATTTAGAAAATCTTATTGCATTTGGTATTATGAATGTCTGTAGCCTGAATTAGACTTATGAAGAATAAACTGGCCTAGTTTTCTGTTCAAAACGCACACACACACACACACACACACACACACACACACACCAATAATAGAATTTACATTCAGTTTTATCCTCTAGTGAGAGAATACATGAACAGAAAGAGTAGATTTTTTTTAATTTTATTTCTTAAAAGTAATAATGTCCTAGGGGTGCCTGGGTGACTCAGTCGGGTAAGAGTTCGACTTAGGCTCAGGTCATATATCACGGTTCGTGGGTTAGAGCCCCACATTGGTCTCTGTGCTGACAGTGTGTAACCTGCTTGGGATTCTCTCTCTCTCTCTCTCTCTCTCTCTCTCTCTCTCTCACTCTCTCTTCCCCTCCCTTGCTTACACTGTCTCTGTCTCTCTCAAAATAAATAAATAAATAAACTTAAACAATTTTTAATAACATCCTAAGAAAACTGTATTTCAAAAATAGTTAACGTTTAGATAGAAGTTGCAATGGACCAGCCCTGTACTTTTACATATATATTAACTCTTTCAATGTATGCTGGTAAATGGTTTATTTTTATTTTTTAATGTTTATTTTATTTTATTCAGAGAGAGAGAGAGAGTGCACGTGGGGGAAGGGCAGAAAGAGAGGGAGACACAGAATCCGTAGCAGGCTCCCGGCTCTGAGCTGTCATCACGGAGCCTGATGTGGGGCTCAAAATCACGGAGTGTGAGATCATGACCTGAGCCAAAGTCGAACACTTAACTGACTGAGCCACCCAGGCACCCCAGTATGCTTGTAAATGTTGAACAGCCTTCCCTGGGTAGGGAAAGAGTGGAGCTTGTGTGGTCACTGAAGACAGAGCTGGAAAGACGAGAACACTCAGCTCTGGGGAGTCACACAAGGCAGCAGAGCAGACCTTCAGTTCTGACATCTCAAGTACACGTGTGGGAGAGGTATAGTTAGGATCATGTGTTCATCATGGATAGGTGGGATCTGAAAAGGGATTGAGAGGTTCAACCTGTCCAACAGTCACAATGGAAAATATGAAAAATTAAACCGCCATGTAGGCTACTGAGAAACTCAAGATCACACTAGAAATTGAGAGCTAACTGTGGAGCCTAGATACGCAACAAGCTGAATTCTAAGCTAATTGGTCAAATTCCCATTCAAAGGGCAGTCTAGCCCCAAAGGTGGTCTCTGTTTTCTTAGTTGGGGAGATGTCCAAATTTCAAGTCTCCTTTTCTTTTCTTTCCTTTTTTTAAAAAAAATATATGTATTTTTTCTGAGAGAGAGATAGAGAAAGAGGTGGGGGGGGAGGAAAGGGGCAGAGAGAAAGAGAGAGAGAGAGAGAGAGAGAGAGAGAGAGAGAGAGAATCTCAAGCAGGCTCTGCACAATCAGTGTGAGCCCAACTTGGGGTCCTATCTCACCGTGAGTGAGATCATGACCTGAGCCGAAATTAAGAGTCAGATGCTTAACCCACTAAGCCACCCAGGTGCCCTTCCTTTTCATGTTTATACACAATTCCTGGCTGTTCCATTCCCTGGAGAGTGCCTGGATAATCTTACTGCCTTCTGGTTTGTTTCTTGTACAATATATCAAAAGCCAATCAAATTGGGATGAACCTAACCACTTATTCCATGCCCATGTAACTGCCTTTGGGATGACCCTTGGCCCTAAATTAGCTTCCCCACATTCTGTCACCAGGCCTGAAATGTCAACATTTAATCCTCTGGATCTTAAATATTTTTCTGTTTTTCTAAGTCCAATACCACCAATCCTGCTGGGAGAATTATTTTGTCATATAGATTAGGGGATGTCCATTCACAGAGGCTAAGAGAAAGTTATAGAAATCAAACATGTCAGAAAAGTTTTAAAGTTCATTATTAAAAGTGGAATTAAAAAAGCTCTATAAACCAACTTCATACATTTAACACATTGCCTGTGTTTGGAGTTAATATCACTAGAAACTTTTCCATACAGCAAGATTTTAGTTGTAAAGTCTACTGAAATCTAAAATAAAGCTGTTAGGTAACTCTCATGAACAATAAGAAACTGTTTTTCCTTCTTTTTTGGTTCAATTTTTAAAATAGTAAATTGTTTAAGAAACACTTTTTTTTTTCAACGTTTATTTATTTTTGGGACAGAGAGAGACAGAGCATGAACGGGGGAGGGGCAGAGAGAGAGAAGACACAGAATCGGAAACAGGCTCCAGGCTCTGAGCCATCAGCCCAGAGCCTGACGCGGGGCTCGAACTCCCGGACCGCAAGATCGTGACCTGGCTGAAGTCGGACGCTTAACCGACTGCGCCACCCAGGCGCCCCAAGAAACACTTTTTAAAATAATAAATTCTTTAAGAAATGCCTTCTGTGTTACTCTTTCTCTCGAATGATTTTATTTTCCTTTTTCATTATTACTTTTTAGGATGCTCATAAAGCAATTTTCTAAGGGCCTATAGCCCTTGTTACCAATGTAGAATTTTGCTGGTTTGGAAATTGCTTTTGGATATTGGTGGTGGGATGTGGGGTTCATTATGCTTTTGAAATATTAAACTGGCTAGTCGTCAACACTATGAAGGCAATACGCTCAGCTGACTGCTTAGCCAGGAGATTGTTTCCTTTGGCAGACAACATAAAGGGGATATTTGCTTTACCCATGAAATATATATTTAGTAAAACAGTAAGCATAACTTTACATCCCTGAGTAGATGAAAAATGATCTATTTACTCTGAGAATATCAAACCAACGACCTTATGGATCTCAATAAAAAGGGGGAAAAAAAAAAAAGATTTGATAGGCTTCATGGTGACCAGGATCATAGACCATCAGCTAAATCTCCTATCGAACCACTCCCTCTCCCCCCACTCACAGATTCAATCCTCCTCTGCACCTCTCTCAGGGCTGTAGCAAAAATGCCTCAGATAGCTGCCTTAAACCAAAACCAAGATAGTACTCTTCTCCCATTTCAGGAGAATGATTTCATAATCCCTCATGAGCACCCTTCCTCCCATGGTGTAGGCCAGCTACTATGCCCTCTACTTAGAGACCCTATCCCCAACCTGGGAGGTTATTCATTGATTTCTAGATGGTTTTCTTTGCTCTCTTCCCAGGAGAGTTAAAAAACAAAATAAAAATGAAAACAAACAAACAAAAAAACAATCAACAAAGGTGAGGAGATACCTCAAAATATATTAAAAATACATTAAGAACCTTAGGTAGTTGTATTATCTCAGGACACTTTAAATTCATTTCTGCACTGCATCCTTTCCTGACCTCAGGGAATTAAGGTCCACAAACAGGATTAGAGTAGAGACAGGCAGGGAGAGATTAGACGTGCTCTGGGACAAAAATAAGCAAAGGAAACAGGGCTATGCTTTCAGGCATGGATTAATTTAATTTTCTGGGAGAGAGGAGGGGATTGTTCAGGGGTTTAAAACCATGGGGCATGTCAGATGCTGAAGTTTGACCTTTTTTTTTTTTTTACAGATATATAAAGATGAGCAGAAAAACGACTCATTATCTCTTTTGGAAAGGAGAAACTTCAGGGGTTTATTTAAATCCTGTTCCCACATAATACTTTTGGCACAGACTATACCTTTTAAACTCATTGTTATAAAAGAACCTGGTATTTGGGATGATTTCAGTTCAGGATCTCAATAATTAATTCCTTAAAGATAATAGAATGTTTAACCACTAAATGTTTATTTAAGTCATCACTAATAAAAAATATTCCAAGCAGCCTATTTTACAATTTACACATGGAATGAGAGAATATCCAATTAGGGGGAAATATTAAAATATTGAATAATTGAAATGAATATTTACTTATAAACAAAGTGAACTCCAATACCTGTGAGGTGCTTGGGAAAAGGTGGGGGTGATGGTGAAGGGGCTTCCTCCTCCCAGACACTTAACGTAAGTCCCCAGGAAATTCGGAGCACAAAGAGCACTGGGTGGGGGACCTGGAAGCCTTAAGTCATCTCCTCTGTGGGTCTCAGAACAGCCTGTGACCTTCATCACAGGAAATGACTCCATTTCTAGAGGTGCAGGGGGAGGAGGGAAGGGGTGTGAGAAGTCAGAGGGGTCAGCGTGGGTAAAGATATCCTCTGATATCTAACCATGTTAAAGGTAAGTGGTATTACCACAACCTCAAACACCTTTAAGGAAAGTTCCTTCATGGCTCCTGGATGGCTCAGTCTATTAAGTGTCCAACTTCGGTTCAGCTCATGATCTCACGGTTCATGGGTTCGAGCTCCGCGTCAAGTTCTGTGCTCAGAGCCTGGAACCTGCTTCAGATTCTGTCTTGTCTCTCTCTCTCTCTCTGCCCCTCCCCTGCTTGCGCACTCTCTCTCTCTTTCTCTCAAATATAAACATTAAAATTTTTTTTAATTAAAAATAAAATAAAAAGAAATAAAGTTCGCTCTGTGAAGGAACTTAGCAACTTTAAACAAGATCCCAAATACACATAAAAGGGTAGTTAAGAAACTCCTCTCTTCAAGGCTAAATTAAGGCTGCTTATTTAAGCAACTCAGAGAAATAGTACAAAGAGAAGGAAAGTGAATGACAAATCACAAGGACTTACTAATTTAGCTACAGGGTCAAGTCTAATGTCCTAATTTAGATGAAAATGTATGTTTTCCCATAACACTAGCAGTCAGAGACATCTATTGGCTGCTTAATTAAAGCTAGGGGAATACCTCTATGGAGATAGGTAGGACAGCTCAGTAAACCTGTTTTCTCTGAGACTGCAAATCCAGGTAGGTCTCAGCATGTGGCTCTGTGGGTAGCACAGTAGAAGCAACTCAAACCATCTGGTCTTTTGTAAGTGGCTTCCTCTAGGTCCTGCCCATAGCTCTCTCTACTCCAAAGAAAAGTAGTAACTGTTCTCAAGGGTGACTTTCTGAGTCTGTGGAGAAGCCAACTGTCTGCTCTGCTTCAAGGAATGCAGACCCAGCTCCTTACTGCATCAAGCTTTGTTTGTTTATTTAATAGCTTTATTGAAGTATAATTTATATACAACAAACTGCACATAATGAAAGGGTGCATTTTGATATGTTTTGACATATGTACAACCGTGAAGCCATCATCACGATCAAGATACCAAGCATATCCGTCATCCCTAAAGTCTCCTTGTGCTCCTCTGTAGTCTCTCCCTCATGTCCCTTCCCACTCCCCGAATCCCCTAGCAACTATTACTATAGGGCAGTTTGCATTTTCTAAAGTTTTATGTAAATAGTATTATATAACATATACTCTTTTGTCTGACTCCTTTCACCGAGCATATTTTATTTTGATCATCTGTGTTGTTACAAGTTTCAATAGCTCATTCCTTTTTATTACTTCATCAACTTTTCCCATCCAACCTCCTAAAACTTTTAATTCCACCATGCAACATCCTTTTGAGTCAAGAAAACTTTTGGATCTTTAACTTGCCACTCTTAAAAATGCGAATCTCTCCCCATTTTGGTGTCAGCTAACATCTTTGTTAGGGCAGTGTGTGATAGCTCACTATGAATCAGATACACATAGCAGGCATGCTTCAAGGGAAGAATATAAACACTGGGGCAGCAGGAAGCACCAGATAACAAATTTTGAATTTTTGTTTTTTTGTGATGACTACACTCGCCCTATCTCATTTGGATACTCTAATTAGACTTCTTTTCAGTAGCTGAATAATTATCTTTCAGTCTCTGTTGCTTTCATGAGCTAGCCAAGGTCGGAGCTTTACCTTACACATTCCCATTCCCTTTTGAGTAATGAGGATGCCTTCTGTTGCAGAGAGGCTTAAATATGTCCTGGATTGCTGAGACAATCCCCACTCCCTGGGATCAACTGGGATCATCAAAGCCCACTACAGTGAAGAGACAAATGGCACCCTTCCCAGAGCTACAAGCTGTGCTTCTCAGGGTTTGCCAGCCTTGTTGGTGCCCATGGTCCTCAGGAGCCTCCCCACTGCACCCAGGTCCTGACAGGGGTCCTGTCAGGCCCCATGCTCTCATGTCCTATCCCCCCAGTCTCCAGTCAGGGAAGTTCCTAACTCCTGCTGCCACTCCATAACCTCTCTTTTTCCTAGAAAACCTGTTTCTGATTGACAGGGGTGAGAAGACAGTGTGGATACAACAACTGATTCTTGTATTTCTTTCATTCCAAATCTATTGCTAATTCTTAACATCTGGGGTTTGTTTGCCTCAGGTCTTTCTTCCTGATTATCATCAAGAGTGTGACTTAGATAACTTAAAAAATAATAAGAAAATAAGGATGGACAAACTATTTATTCATCTTTTGTTCCCAGTAAACAATTTCATTTTTTGAATCATTGTGGAAGAAAGGTGGGGGTCAGTAATACACAAACACTACTATTTCAAGATATTATCTTACTACATGTATTTAAATGATTTATATGCACCTGTGACCCCTTAATATTAATGGATTCAGAGACATTTTTAAATGTAATTTAGTAAAATATTTCAAACTCTAAGAAATGCTTACAATATAATAGTAAGATTTACCCATCAAGATATGCCTTTTGACCTCAGGAAGCCTACTTAACTTAGGTTAAATGAAAAGATTATTTTGCAGCCTTTTAGAAGAACAAAAACTTAAAATTAAAGAAAAAAGATATCTTTATTATCCAAAACCAAGTACCAAATAAATGTAGTACTGTGCTACTTTGAGCAAGGGCAGTCAACTTGGGCTGAACGTGCATGAGGCCACTTCAATGCCATTAGTTTTCCTTGAAGGGACCATTTTTGATCCCTCAGCAAATCAGGTTTGACAGAGAACAGGAAAGAGCCATTCGGTGTAAAGAAATAGTTTACTACGAGACTTGATTTTTTTTTCCCCAAGATTTGTATTTTTAAGTAATCTCTACACCCAACAGGGGGCTTGAACTTACAACCCTGAGAACATGAGTCTCAGACGCTACTGACTGAGATAGCCAGGTGCCTCTACAATAAGGCTTTTAACCAAATGTGTGTCAAGGTTTTCCAAAAGGAATGCAGCTTCCCTTGTGCCCCTGACTAGTGAAGAGTTCTCCTCTACCTGGGAGATCCTGTTTCCCTGAGACCACACTGGCAAAGGTTTGCATGTCCCGGAAACCTATTAAGAAAGCCCGATCAGTGGATTCAGTTCAAGGGTTTAACAGAGTGACCTATTTCGTTTACAAACTTTACCATCACACACACATTTGAATGTTTCAAAGGTCATTCATTCACCAAGTGCTATCTCTACAATAAGCTCAACCAGAAGCCAAAAGGAAATGGATCTCCCCTTCATAGTAACTGTCCCTTCTTATTTCAGAAGTAGCCCCAGCTCTGGCACAAAAACAGACACATAGACCAATGGAATAGAATAGAAACCCCAGAACTAGACCCACAAACGTATGGCCAACTCATCTTTGACAAAGCAGGAAAGAACATCCAATGGAAAAAAGACAGTCTCTTTAACAAATGGTGCTGGGAGAACTGGACAGCAACACGCAGAAGGTTGAAACTAGACCACTTTCTCACACCATTCACAAAAATAAACTCAAAATGGATCAAGGACCTGAATGTGAGACAGGAAACCATCAAAACCCTAGAGGAGAAAGCAGGAAAAGACCTCTCTGACCTCAGCCGTAGCAATCTCTTACTCGACACATCCCCAAAGGCAAGGGAATTAAAAGCAAAAGTGAATTACTGGGACCTTATGAAGATAAAAAGCTTCTGCACAGCAAAGGAAACAACCAACAAAACGAAAAGGCAACCAACGGAATGGGAAAAGATCTTTGCAAATGACATATTGGACAAAGGGCTAGTCTCCAAAATCTATAAAGAGCTCACCAAACTCCACACCCGAAAAGCAAATAACCCAGTGAAGAAATGGGCAGAAAACATGAATAGACACTTCTCTAAAGAAGACATCCGGATGGCCAACAGGCACATGAAAAGATGTTTAGCGTCACTCCTTATCAGGGAAATACAAATCAAAACCACACTCAGATATCACCTCACGCCAGTCAGAGTGGCCAAAATGAACAAATCAGGAGACTCTAGATGCTGGAGAGGATGTGGAGAAACGGGAACCCTCTTGCACTGTTGGTGGGAATGCAAATTGGTGCAGCCGCTCTGGAAAGCAGTGTGGAGGTTCCTCAGAAAATTAAAAATAGACCTACCCTATGACCCAGCAATAGCACTGCTAGGAATTTATCCAAGGGACACAGGAGTACTGATGCATAGGGGCACTTGTACCCCAATGTTCATAGCAGCACTCTCAACAATAGCCAAATTATGGAAAGAGCCTAAATGTCCATCAACTGATGAATGGATAAAGAAATTGTGGTTTATATACACTATGGAATACTACGTGGCAATGAGAAAAAATGAAATATGGCCTTTTGTAGCAACGTGGATGGAACTGGAGAGTGTGATGCTAAGTGAAATAAGCCATACAGAGAAAGACAGATACCATATGGTTTCACTCTTATGTGGATCCTGAGAAACTCAACAGGAACCCATGGGGGAGGGGAAGGAAAAAAAAAAAAAAAGAGGTTAGAGTGGGAGAGAGCCAAAGCATAAGAGACTGTTGAGAACTGAGAGCAAACTGAGGGTTGATGGGGGGTGGGAGGGAGGAGAGGGTGGGTGATGGGTATTGAGGAGGGCACCTTTTGGGATGAGCACTGGGTGTTGTATGGAAACCAATTTGACAATAAATTTCATATATCAATAAAAAAAAAAAAAAAAAAAAAAAAAAAAAGAAGTAGCCCCAGCTCAATTCTCTTTTCAGTCAAAGCTTCTGTTATTTTCATTCAATCTACATGAACTCACTTAATCTTTCAGAAGCTAACAGGAGATTCATAGTCTGTGAATTGTAACTAATACTTCCTCATATATATTTTTATGAAATAATTATATGCTAGTATAGTAAGTCTACTATATTTGGAAGCTATGATATTTTCAATTTATTCTTTTATTTTTTAAAAAAGCACACAGATCTCCTTGAGATTTTGAAGGTACTGACAAAAAAAAGTAAATGGTATATTATTGGTTGCATTTTTTGTTGTTGTTATACATCTGCAATTTTATTTCTTCTTTGGGGTTAGGGTTGAGGGGAAACAGAGATTTTGACTGAGAAACAAGCTTTTGCTGAAATTGTATCCTGAAAGTTTTAAGTAAGTAGCAAAAGAGGGGAAGATAGGTAGTTGGTAAACTGGGGTCTGAGGTTGTTATCCCATTTCCATGTCAGCCACCATGACTTCCTGTCCCAAACCAAATTACAATACAGAAGGGAACCATTCTACTCTTTATTTTGCTTGTTAATGATCTAGACAAGAGAGAGAAGGGGGGTGCCACCACAAGTTCCGAAGAACGAGGGGCACAAATCCATTCATTCTACTGTCTCTGTCTGAGGTACAATCCCTAAGACCCCTATCAAAGGGTAGAAGGTAGCTGTATGTACTCAATTTGCTTCCGGACCTTTTCCAGAGCTTTTCTGTCCAGCTGTCGCTGATGAATGATGACAAGGCAAGCAAAGACCAAGGTCACCCCCCACCGTGGCCCCTTCAGATTTCCGGAATAAGTGTTGTTCCATCACAGGTGAGCTGCAGCTTCTTAAAGGAGCTGCATGTGATTTTCTCCACATACGCTGTGGAACCACCAGGGGTGATTTTAGACTGGAAATTAGAACACCACAAACTCTTCCAGCAGTCAACAAGGCAAATTTGAGGTGCTTGCAGAGCTTTAAGGTGAAAGAACGGAGCAACCAGCAAAGGTGGGTGCCCTGGGGGAGGCATGGAGTGCTGGGTGTCTCCCCTGTCAGGACAGAGGGATCTGCTTGAGGCCTCATACCCCTGTTGGAACACTTACACTGAAGCCTTCTGAGAGGCTCCAGGTCTGGGCTGCAAAATGCTGGAATTGCCTATCAGGGCAGAGGCTTTATTAGGGCATCCTCACTGCCAGGGTGAGAAAAGCCAAAACACATTTGTTGGATTGGGCTATGAGCTCACTTCTTCAAACCCGCATGGCCCGCAGGGAAGGCTAGGTCCTAGGGTCTGCCACCTGGCCACCTCTGAGCTGTCCCTGTCTCAGCCATCTGCATTTATATGACATTCTGGAAAAGGCAAAACCATAGGAACAGAAAATTTTCATGGTTGCCATTAAGTATGGGGGAGAGGTGACTATAAATCGGCAGCAGGATGGAATTGGGGGAAATGGAGCTGTTCTGTATGTTGATTGTGGTGGTAGTCACAGGGCTCTATGGGTTTGTCAAAACTCATAAAGCTGCACAATCCAAACATGAAGTTTTTCTGTAAGTAAATTTAAAAAGAAAGTGCACTGATTTCTATCAAGTTGTTTTCTATAAGAGATGGAATTTGGAAAAAATAGTTGAAATTATGAGATAGTTGAAATAGTTGAAATAGGTTTGATCTGTCTTTCTCATAAGTCCTAGGAAAATCACTTGTTTCTGTACTATTATTATTAAAATAATTCTTGATCACCTTCTTAAAAATGAGTAATATAGATATTATGGCACATAAAGAATAGCAAAGTTAAGTACAATGACAGCCTTGTTCAATTTTAATAGAACAACTTAAACATAATTCCTAACCCCCACAAAACCATTTCTACCTTTCTCTGACTCGATCCTTCTCAGCTAAAAAGTTGTTAAGTAAAAGGATATATGTACATTTTTTTTCAACCTTTAACACTTGGTGTTTACCAGAAAGTCATACACCCACTCCATCATTGGAAGCTAATCATGTTCACAAACAAGACTGTTTATGATGAAACTCAACCATCTTTGTAGTTCTTATTCACATCTGTGTCTCCAGAAGCTCCAGCCTGCTCATGTGTTTAGTAGCCAAAGACCTTTTTTCCCTTGGGTAGAAACTGCAAATTTGCTAGTTAATTAGGTAATTTGTTTCTCTGCTTTGTGAACAGTGCTCATTTGTTCTTCCTCTTTCCTCAGATTCATGCTGCTGGATTCTCTTCCCATTTGAGTGTCTTCCACCTCCCCCAAACCCCAAACAAGATGGTCAATTAATTTCCTAAAGATTTCTTGAGTCTGTGTGTGTTTAATAAAAAAAATGAGGAATGAAGTAATCTGAAATACTTTTGTAAAGATCTCTCTGACGGAAGAAACAGTACCTTTTTTTTAATAAAGTTTCCAGTTAGTATGTGGAGACAAATGTTAACTAAGGTCAATTTAGGGCAATATCTCTCAACCAATTAAAAGGAGCAATTGTGAGTTCTAAACCAGATATTCCTATAGGAATATTCCTTACAGTTCTTCTGTTTAGTCAATAGAAGCAAAATACTTAAAGGTCTCCCAGCTATGACTCCTTCTGGTCTTGTCTCAACTCATTTAGCAGCCCATTAAAGAAATAATTTCACAGTGAGATTTATAATGGTAGAAATGTATTAATAGCTTTTTATATTCTTTAAACCATAGTTTTTCCTTGCACTTTTCCCTGAAAACTACTTAAACTCTATGTGAATATTTAGACACTTGTTTGTTTGTAAGTACCTGACCTGTTAAGATACAAAACCGTTTGGCTGGAAAACAATAGGGTAATTTTGGCTTGAGTTAATAATTACAGAAACTGAAAAGCTATTTGTGAAAACAAATGACCCAAAACATCACTAAAATATCCAAGACACTAATTTGTGTTCTACAAATCTGTATTCTTTCCACCAACTTCAGGGCTCAGATTGTATTTCTCTCTGGCCTCAGAATGCGTCACTGTAGCCTTGACTACAAGCAAGCCATTGATTCAGAATACAAAAAGGGAGTGGGGACAGTCCCTGCACAATTGAGTCCCTGAGCCTGCTTTACGTCTCTTCTGGACCTGAGCAAATCAGAACTTGCCAAATACTTCATGCTACTCTAAACTCAATCTGACATAGTTCCTCCTAGTATATCATTCAAGATTCATCAGTTTGAGAATACAGGTTGTTTACAAATCTATCAATGTATAAAAACAAACCTCCTACAACAATTTCAGCACATATTCTTTGATATTGGATGGCATGATGTCAGATTAGAAGATATTTAACCAAGCTTCAAGACTTGTTGGTATCTCAGTAAATTTTTGAGCTGAGATTATATTCTCTGGCTGTGAGGGAATATAGTCCTAACTGATTACCTACCATGGATAATAAATAAAAAACTATTTCAATATGAGCTTACACAATTAAATAGAGAGAAATATATGGGAAAGACTGAGAAAATCGGAAAACAGGCATGATTTCCCACCATGTTACTGAGTTTCTTCTACTGTTTTTTTTGCACTGAATTTTTTCACTTCTGTGCATTTCTCGGATCTGAAACTGAAAGCCATTAATAACACCTTTTATTCTGAAGTAAATAATAATAACTTTTCCAAAAATATTATGACAGCAAAAAGAATTTC
The DNA here is from genome assembly GCF_014898765.1 of Herpailurus yagouaroundi. Lineage (NCBI taxonomy): Eukaryota > Metazoa > Chordata > Mammalia > Carnivora > Felidae > Herpailurus > Herpailurus yagouaroundi. Next base: position 790,331 of record NW_024412406.1, on the reverse strand, counting down.
CAATGTGTACAGATACCTTAAGATCAATTTATGTTGTTATCTGGTCACTGTCAAGTTCTTCATCCAGTTTTCAAACATCTAGAGCCTGACATCTTCATAATGCCATTTTGTAAACCACTATGGTTACTGTGTTTTATCATTATTAAATACAAATTCATTTATATCTAGAATGTGAGTCTATAATTTCACATTCCGTGATCATATTACTGTGATTATTTTTTTTAGCCCAGCCTCCCCTGACTTTTAGATCAAATATGAGCAGCTCTTCTTCTGCAAGGTAATTCATACCTTTTCCCTGGCCCACACATTTTGTTTGTTTTTTGTTTGCTTTAACTGCATTCACTTTATTCAACCTCATTAAATGTAACTTCCTATTAGGTCCTTTGTTTTTTCTTATCATCTTACATTCCTTTCTTCTCTATGTACGTATGGATGAAATAAATGAGCTCCCAAGTTTGTTTCTTTTCTTTTTCTCATACTAACTCCTTCTCAGACCTCACCTTTCTTTTAAGCCAGCTTTGGTCACCTTAAGATTTCCAGGGTCCACTAATAATACATTTCTGTCTTCTGGTCTGGTAACAGCCCCTTGCCTTTAAGTGATTCCCATCCTTTCTCTGTACCTTGCCTGTGTCCCACTTGGATTGTAAGCCCCATGGGCAAAGAATATAACTAATGCTGTATTCATTACAGAATCCAGCATCATCAGTAGCAGCTATAACCATAACATTCAGAATTTTAATTAACTTGCAGACAATTGCATTAACATAGTTACATTGAAACTCTCTTAGAACATTTTTAACTCATTTTAATCATTGCTGATGTAATAGGCATCAGTAAAAAGTTGATGCAATGTTGATAGCCTCAGGAAAAATTCTCTGGAACAATCTTAAAGTTGCTGTTATGCCTCAGAACACACAATCTCTATTGTTGCTAAGTCATTTCTATTCTAGAAATACTGCTATTAAGCAGCCAGAGCAATATATTGCATATACTCTCATGTTTTACAGACCAGGTATTAATGCGTAAATACGCAGGCTGGTGTATAGGTAATGCAACCCAGAAATTATACAATCATTAATGAGAATTATGTACTTCCTTCTGTGTGACACTGAAAATCTAAATCTAAAAACCTAATTATCACTTACTGCCTTATCTTTATATAAAATAATAAGGCAATCATTAAAGACTCATAAACCTTTGATTTTTTTGCCTTGAAGGGCATGTACAATATCACAAATGTCACTAGACAGCTCATGTTCTGTAGCTAATGCTAATAGAAGGCAGGAGACTATGGGCAAATATGTCCTTGAATTACCTCTGAAAATGAAACAATTCTCTTTTTGTAAAATAATACATGTCTACCTGAAAGATAATTTCCCTTGTATATTAAGAATTTACATAAAAGGTCATTTCTGAGAACACTCCATGGACAATCTTTTTTTTTATTGTTTTATTGTTTTTTATTTTTTGAGAGAAAGATGGAGAACAAGCTGGGGAGGGGCAGAGAGAGAGGGAGACACAGGATTCAAAGCAGGCTCCAGCCTCCATGCTGGCATCTCAGCAACGTGGCTCAACCCCATGAGCCGTGAGATCATGACCTGAGCCAAAATCGGAGGCTCAACAGACTGAGCCACCCAGATGCCCTGGACATCCTTTTCTTAATTTTCTGTGTCGTAATTACAATCCTGCTTAACCAAACCAATTTTTATAAATATATAAATAGTAGAATAAATTCAGAGTGCTTAAATTATTATTATTAAATACATTTGACCCATCTATTTCTATAAAGAAAATAAAAAGAATTATTTTAATTAAATTCTATGTAATTTTGAGTGCTTGTGCTAGATACTGGGATTATGGTGACAGAAGTGTGGGAGTCTTTGTCTTCTTGGAGTTCATAATCAATCAAGGAAAACACCTTATTTATTTATTTTTTTTACCATTTTTTAAAATTTACATCCAAGTTAGTTAGCATATAATGCAACAATGATTTCAGGAGTAGATTCCTTAATGCCCCTTACCCATTTAGCCCATCCCCCCTCCCACAACCCTTCCAGTAACCCTCTGTTTGGTCTCCATATTTAAGAGTCTCTGATATTTTGTCCCCCTCCCTGTTTTTATATTATTTTGCTTCCCTTCCCTTATGTTCATCTCTTTTGTCTCTTAAAATCCTCATATGAGTGAAGTCATATGATATTTGTCTTTCTCTGACTAATTTCGCTTAGCATAATACCCTTTAGTTCCATCCACACAGTTGCAAAAGGCAAGATTTCATTCTTTTTGATTGCTGAGTGATACTCCATTGTATGTATGTATGTGTGTGTGTATATACACACCACATCTTCTTTATCCATAAGGAAAACACTTTAAATAGGTAATCAGGGGACTGCTGAATATTATAAACAGGGGGAAATGGACAATTATAGGAACACACGAAAATATAATTTATCTTGAACAGGAGGGGATCACCTCATGACCTAGAAAATGGTCCATTGTGGCTGATAAACCTTTCCATGCAACAGTGGCTGAACAAACTCATTCCACATAGGCCAATTTGATCATTCAAGGGCCAGTATAGCTCTCTGTATTGGTTAGAACCTGGAGTTCTGGACGTCAGAGTTTAGCTCCATTTCAGATCACTTGGCTTCCCTCATAAGGAATCTCTTTTCTTTCTCCCTACCCTGGCTGATTGCCCAGGTTTCTAGCAAAATGTGTGAACTGGAAATTGGGTCTGAGAATATAAGTGACTCACATGAACTCTTCTCCTTTACTGGCAAGTAAGTCTTTTTAAAATGTCCTGCTGATTGGGTCAGTAGCTACATTTGCATGTGACTCTGAAGTCTATTATCACTCAGACATACTTGAAAACATCCTTGGATATAAACAGGATATTGAGACTTTGCCAGTTTGCTTATTGAAATGCAATTAAATATTTGGAGTAAGGAAAGAAGGGATAATTTCATGGAATCTAGAACAAAAATTATGTACGTTAAAAGGTACATTATATTTCAAAACTATGGTGCTGTCTAAGCAAGAAACTGAAGGTAGACAGGCTATAATGAAAGCTTTTTTAAAATGGACAAGCACAGTATTTCCTTATACAGAGTAGGCAATCAAAAACATTTGTCGATTGAAGAAATGAATCACTGCAGAGCTGAATCAGTGGGCTCAAGTTCTCGCATGTTATGAAGAACCAAATGCACCTTCTAACAGGCTGCACAAAATCTAACTGTTGGGAAGATGGCACTGTTCTCCATTTTTCCCTTGGCAACCCCTTTTCAGTGGTCATGTCAGCTTTAAATTCCTCCAGTGCAGAAAGTGGTAACGTGACAGGATCCTTTGCAAACTATTTTGTTAGACACGGTAAGGCTACTGGCTTAAAACAGGGCACACAGCAACCCTGACTGAGCGTGAAGTAGCAGTGGATGCCTGGTCAACCTCCCAAGCAACACACTGAAAAAAAAAAAAAAAAAGGAAAGAAAAAGCAGAAAATAAAGGCAGAAAGGGTTTCTTGCTCTTACTATAACACTCACATTCCTGTCTTAGGTCCAGTTGGGGTCTCATGTTCTATTCAGTGAACTGGAGGGCGCCCTCTCCCCAAACTTCACTCTTACTCCCCAGAAGCACTGAGGCATTCTGAAGAGAAGGTACATAGCCCCATGCCTTTCAATCTAAACAGATGACCACAGAAAATTTTAATGTGTAATCTTACCTAGAAACGAGGAGTTGTCCACATATCATTAGAGTTGTGTAGATGGTTCCAATGAAGTTACTGTGGTGGAACTGAGAGAAGGAAAATGCTACAAGGACAGTAGGTTTTGGTTGTATGACACTATTTCACAGATGTTGGTGTGAGTGGCCACAATATTTTGCATCATGTCATTCACCCTACAGAGGCTTATTTCTAAAAAAACATTTAAATGACTAATGCCCTCTTCAGACTTCTCTTTGGAGAAAAGCAATCAATGAAATGCCCAAGCCTCACACATCTGCAATAGGAGATTTCTGTTACTATGTGACCATCTGTATCCATGCTTCCCAATAGGCATTGCATCTGACAATGCCTGCCAAATACGTAACTTGATGTCATCATTAGATTCCAAATAAATAGGCCTTCGTGGTTCACACAAGTTTGATGGTGCATCAGTACATTTAAATTAGGCATAGAGGATACAAATTCCTTTTAGTAAAAATGTTCATACAAAATCAGAATTGCATGAACAATTGGGATAGTTATATAGGATATCTCTAGATCTGGGGACAGAGGTAAGTAACATGATTTTGAGTAGGGCTGTTCTTAACAAATATTCAAATATCATGTGGGATTGCTAACACTTTGAAAATTTTTAAATGGGTCACTTGCCTTCATTCTTAGTGCCCTCATCCACTCTCTTTCACTTTTCTGTCACTTCAACATATGGCAACTATGTATTACATGGAATGGACACCTAGGAGCTAATGGATTAGCGGGGATCTGACAAATGTAATTCTCCATCCCACTGAGTGAATTCAGTCCATCTCACAAGAAAGGACAAAATGTGGGGTTCATAAATCCAGAAGATTTGGTATTCTTTTCTGCAACCTGAGTACAATTGGGGACTTTATAATGCACCCAGATAATCTAATAAAATTTTACTCCCAAAGGGAAGTGTTTGAGGTTTCCATCATCTTTCTCTTTGGGGGCCTAAGTTTTCCCTTATTATACACATGATCTACTCCTTCAGCAACAAAATTCCAGTTTCACAATCCTAGGAATATCAGGTAAGAAACAAATGGGCTTGGGGCGCCTGGGTGGCTCAGTCAATTGGGCTTCCAACTTCGACTCAGGTCATGATCTCGCGGTGTTTGAGTTCGGGCCCCGCATAGGGCTCTGTGCTGACAGCTTGGAGCCTGGAACCTGCTTTGGATTCTGTGTCTCCCTCTCTCTCTTTGCCCCTCCCCTGCTAACTGTCTCTCTCTCTCTCAAAAATAAATACACATAAATTTAAAAATTAAAAAAAAGGGGCGCCTGGGTGGCGCAGTCGGTTAAGCATCCGACTTCAGCCAGGTCACGATCTTGCGGTCCGTGAGTTCGAGCCCCGCGTCAGGCTCTGGGCTGATGGCTCAGAGCCTGGAGCCTGTTTCCAATTCTCTGTCTCCCTCTCTCTCTGCCCCTCCCCCGTTCATGCTCTGTCTCTCCCTGTCCCAAAAATAAATAAACGTTGAAAAAAAATTTTTTTTTAAAAATTAAAAAAAAAAAGCAAATGGACTTGCTGGTCAGTTTTTTAAAAGATGTCCTAGTCCACCTTTCCTCAAATATACTGAATGCTGCCTTGCTTTTTAGATCCATAATTTATACCTCTTCCCAAAACACAGGCAGGCAGTGTTGCCGTCTTCGATGCACTTCAATATTCAGCAGAGAACAAGAAAAAAATTATTAAATATAAACCTGAAGTTGGGATTTTACCAGCTTCTTCAGCTTTTTATTCATTAAAAGAAGTGGTTTTTCATAGAGCCCAGAAGCCGAGTCGCATGAATAAAAAGACAAGTAACATTATTTTCAAAGCATCCTATCTAGCCAGGAAACTAAATACAGAGCAACTTCACTAAAGCCTTTGAAATGGGGCGACACCACATTTCCTGGAGCATAGTAGTCATGCAAGAAATATTTGTTGATTTAGAGATGAATGCAGAAATTTGCGTCAATAGACTAAAGAACTAAATCAGTTGGCCAGACTCTCACCACAGACAAGAAACTTCTCCAGAAGATGAGTTTGCCTCTGCTATCTACTCATGTTCCACGTGTGTAGATCCAGTCTGAGAAGAATGACGTTCATTTTCTCTCAGCATCCCTCCCTGCAGGGGTCATTTTAGCTTCTGGTCATCCCAAGGAGGAGGACGTAAAATCCAGGAAATTCCCAGTCACCTCCCTTTGAGCTCTGAACTTAACACCCGCATGGATCTGAGCCCACAACAACCTGTGGATCCCCTGGGCATGAGACTACAGCTCTTCCAGATAAGATGCCTCCCCGCCTCCGCCCAAATGGACTCACTCTAAAAAGAAGGCAGGTTAGAACCAGAGGGCAGAGGAGGAAGAAGCAGAGCATAGGGGAAGAAAGAGTTGCTTGGATGCACTCTGCCACTCTCATTCCCATCTCATTTGTTACTGGGGTCATTTGTCCTGGGTCTCCTCTGTTCAGAGAATCTGGCAGTGTCACCTCCCAAGACTTAGTTCTTACTCCCCCAAACACTGAAGTGTCTGCAAAATAAGCACATAGTCCTTCAGTCTGGGCAGATGACCACAGAAAACCTTAATGTGTAATTTTGCCTAGAAATGAGGACCTGATCACGTTATTAGGAAGTTGTGCAGACAATTCCCCAAAATGAATCTGCCATAGAGTGGAGAAAAGAAAACGCTACCACAAAGGATAGACATTGGTCATATGAAATTATTTCACTGATGCTTCTATGGATAACACAACAGCTTGGCATTTTAGTCTTCTAGAGAGAGGTTTTTTTAAATGGATTTATGTTTAAAGATGTTTGAATATCCGAATAATACCCTTTGCAGAAATCTCCTTGGAGAAGAAATGCCCATGTCTCAATCACAATCTTCACTAGGAAACTTTTGTTACTATGTGACCATCAATGTGCATGATTTGTAGTGAGAACTGCAAGATAACAGCTATCTTGATGTTACCATTATACCTGAAGAAATTACTTTCATAAATCACTCAGTTTGGCAATATGTTGGCACATTTAAATTAGGGATAAATGATACTGATTTTCCCTTTGATAAATATTTACCCCAAATCAGGGTTGGCATGTACAAATAAATGATGTAACTATTCAGAAGATTTCCAGATCTGGGGATGAGAATGATTAACATATAGCTATGAGCATAGTTTTTCTTGATAAAATTAAAATATCAAGTGCAATTGTTAAGTTGTTGACAACTTTTTAAATACCTCACCCACTCTCATTTTCTCAGCACCTTCATCCGCACATCCTCACTTTCGTACCGTTTAATCTCTTGCAATGCCCGTGGATCCCCTGCTCATGAGACTGCAGAATTCTACATATGGCTTAGCTGGTGAAACCTTGAAGAAAACAGGTCTTCCACTTTTCTATCTATTATCATGATCCCTGCGATGTTATAGTAATGTGTTTTACATCATTTTGTGTTGGAGTTCGAACAGACATGTTGGTCAGCCAATAATTTTGTATGTGAAATCTTTTTTCCCACTAAATTAACATGGTGTATCATATCAAAATCACAGGATTTGGTAACTATTTTTTAAATATATTTAAATGAATTCTTTATGATGTTTCTAATGTACTCATAAATCTACATATTTTACTTAGTGATAGGTGTATCAGATATGATACACTACATATATATATGTATGTATATATATATACAGAGAGAGAGAGAGAGAGAGATTTTAAGGGATTTTGCTCGTGTGACTGTGGAGGCTTGGAAGTCCAAAACCTGGGGGCAGGCAGGAAGCCTGGAAATGCAGGCAGGATTTCTATGTTAGTCTTCAGAATTCTTTCTCTGGAGAGCTTCAGTTTTTGGTCTTAAGGCCTTCAACTATTTAAGTAAGTCCCATCCACATTTTTGAGGGCAATCTCCTTTACTTAAAGTCAAATGATTGTAAATGTTAATTACACCTATAAAATACCTTCACAATGACATGTAGGCTAGTGTTTGACAAAACAATTAGGCACCATAGCCTAGCCAAGTCAGCACATAAAATTAATTATCAAGAGTGTGTAACCTCTATTATTTACAAAATAAGGTCAGGTACCCTTTACTATTCAAATTAAAATAGTCTCAAATTGCTTTCTCATTTATCCCTGGACTATTCTCCTCTCCCCAGGATCTCCATTTCCATGATGCCAAGAGGTCTTTTCAGTCAGTTTTGGTAGCTCTCACCAGTGGTTTGGCCAACGTCTGCTGTGGTCCTTATACCTGTAAGGACTAGGAATCTTTATCAACTGTAGATGACTGTTACTTTAGGGGCCAATATGTCTTTGGAATCTGGGCCAGATCAGAGGGTTGGAGCAGCTGTTCAACAGCTACTCTTTGTGCCACACATGTCTTTGGAGTCCTGTGGATCAGGAGGGCTGCTGGTTGGTTCTCTTGTTGCCTCATAAAGAATGACCCCACCAGCTTCCTCATTATTTCTATGATGATGGAGGCTTTGCCACTGCTTAGTCCTAGTCTTTCAGATTGCACATATCAAGGATAATGAGATCTTTCCTTGAGGGTTAGCTGTGATCACCCCATGTAACCACCGGTCTGAAAATACTCTGTTCTTATAAGGCTACCAATCCTATCAGATTAGAGCCCCATCCTTATGACCTCATTTAACCTCAGTTACCTCTTAGAGGCTCAATTTCTAAGTATAGTCACATTGGGAGTTGGGCTTTAACACAGGAATTGTGGGGACAATACGGTCCATAGAACCTTCCTTATGTCTTCACTGTCCCTCAGATCCAGTGTTGCATTCTTCTGACTCTTACTAAGCTTTCCACGGCAATGCACTTATTTAACATCTAAATGTTAGGAGGTAGGGATGATGACAGACTAGGACATGATAGTGTTATTGGCAAACAGCAACCATCTCAAGGGTATCATTTCTTAACACAAAGAACACAAATAAACTATTATCAGCCTAAGAACATGTCCCCTCTCCTGCATTTACTTCTATTAAATCAAAGAAATTAAAGTCAGGAAAAAAAAGATCCAGTAAGGGAGAAACCGTGGGTACATTACTGGTATCTAAACTTCCAGTCAGTGAGCAAACCCACAGCCAAATATAACAATCTCTGTCTGTAACTTCAGGACTTCTATCCCTCAGGGCAGAATTGATCAATAAGTAGATAAGTACACTTTTCTATTTTCATTTCAAGGCATTTTATTTCCTAGAGTCATCAGAAATTTAATTTTAAATATTTTATATAGTGGTCAATTTAGTATAAGCTAATACATTCTCATCAATAAACAATCAAACAAATTTTACAAAAAAGAACACAACATTACTGTTGGGAATACTCACAAAAAGTAAATTTCATTTCCTGAGATTTGTCCCAACAATAAATCCAGTGAACGGCTAACTTCTTGTTAAATAACATAATTTAATGAGGCTCTAAAAACAGAAAACTGAATCATGTACACCAAATAGTCTTCCGATAGTTAAGAAAGTATATTTTATAAGCTTTTCGTCAAAAAATGTATCAATAATTGGTATGTGAGCTTTGTTACACTGCCAATATGGATCTCAAAACACGGGTATCTGCTTCCACGACTCTATAATCAAAACTTTCCCACAGTCCAAAGTGCTTACTGGAGATCTCCAGGAAAACTGACTGATGTCTTCTTTAGCTAAAAGTCATATTCATAGAGCTAAATGTATTACCATTTTTAAAATTTGCTTTTACATGTATTTATTTTTGAGAAACAGAGAGACAGAGAGTGAGTGGGGAAGGGGCAGAGAGAGGGAGACACAGAATCCAAAGCAGGGTCTACACTCTGAGCTGTTAGCACAGAGTCTGACGTGGGGCTCAAACTCACAAACAGTGAGATCATGACCTGAGCTGAAGTCGGAGGCTTAACCGACTGAGCCACCCAGGCTCCCCTAGCCATTTTTTTTTATATTGACTCTCTTGACCTCAGGCTATGGAAAAATAAACATAACCTCACTGTATCATGAAGTAACTTCTATATATTTAATATCATAAATATATATATATACACATGTGCACAAATATGGATGTGTACAGACATATACACACACATAAATATATGTATACATATGTATACGTATATATATATATACATATATATGTGTATATATATATATGTGTGTGTGTGTGTGTGTATAACAATTTTCTCAACAACAATATTGTGTAGGAATCAACTGTTATTCCAATTATCAGATGAGGAAACTAAGACTTAGTCAGTAAATGGCAGATCTGAGACCAAGATCTGATTAGGTGAGCTTCCAAGTCTACACTTCCTCAGTTTTCTTCAGTGCTTCCCACTCTGCTTGTTCTAGGCTCATCAATGTGCTAGGGTCTGTGGAGGATTTAAAAGAAGTGTAAAGAAATATCAGTCTCTTGAAGAAATTTTAAACTCTGTTTTGATAGCAAGACGAATGTAATGAAATTACAATAAAGAATTACAATAGCTAAAAGCTTCTGCATGCTTTATGTCAGGCTCTCTTCTAAACTCTTTACATGTGATGATTTACTTAATACTTATAACAGCCAACTGGGTGGTAGTAATTATTCCCACTTTACAGATGAATGTCAAACAGTTATTAAGTGACCAAGTTAGGATTTGAACCCAAGCAGTCTGACTCCAAAGTCCATAGTCCTATCCACTACGGGCAGGAGGCTTTGGATGAATCTGGAAAAAGAAGATCTAATGGGTCAGAAAAGGATTCTTTGCTCAGCACAAGAGAACGTGATCGTGATAAGAATCAAGTCCGCCCACCCCACCTATTCTGACAGCATTGGAGAGAATGGGGAGGGGGGCCTGCATATGCACATCAGGGAGAGATTTGGCAGAGAAAATAATAGTTTTGGTTCTTTTCTCCCTAGAAGCCAGATGTTGGCTCAGGCACCCAGGACCAGAAAGAGGCACAAGTTTCCTGACCACCTCTGAATATATACAATTCAATTTCAACAATGTTAGGAGGTTGAATATGAGAGCAAAGACACCCCAAAGTTCAAATGTTAACTGGGAAATAATAACACTAAATGGTTTCCACAAATGAGGTTTAAAGAGGATAGTGACTACCCAGAAATACAGTGTCTATCCCCTTGGGTCATTGAGTTACTATTTGTAAACTGCTTAGAACAGGGCCTGGCACACAGTGAGCTCTATGTCAGTGTTTGTTAAATAAGATAAATGGATATCTATAGTTGGTGGGCAGACAATGTCTCAAACCCATCATGTTTCTCCTTCCCCACACTCACCATCTTACTTAACTCTCATGATTTCTCACGTGCATCACTGAAACAGCTCCTGTGTGGCTACTGACTTCATGGTGGGGAGGGTCAAGGGACCCTAAATAAGAGGAGACTGGACAAACAGCTCTAAAACTAAATAAAAATGCAATGAAGAAAACCCTAACTGCCAAGCAGATGTCATAGATAGTAAATGCTCTGAGTTCAGAGGAAATTGAAATCTCTGTGGGCAAGGTTGTAATACATTTACAAAGGATGAAAGAATAGAATGAGAAATGGAAAGAACGTGGAGGGGCTGTTTCAGAATACAGAAACAATGGTAGAGAACATTCAGAAGCTGGAAACTTAGAGATTCCAAAACCTAGTGAGTCTTGCAAGGTTTCTGCTCCATGGAGCTGCTACCTCTTGTATTGTTAGTTCAGGTCGGAAAACGTACACTAAGGTGCCTGTGTGGCTCAGTCAGCTAAGCATCTGACTCTTGATTTTAGCTCAGGTCAGATCTCAGGGTTGTGAGATCAGGCCCTGTGAAGGACTCTGTGCTGAGTATGGAGCCTGCTTGGGATTTTCTCTCTCTCTCTCTCTCTCTCTCTCTCTCTCTCTTTCCCCATAACCCCTCATTCCCCCCTGACTCTAAAAGAGAAAAGAAAAAGAAAAGAAAAGAAAAGAAAAGAAAAGAAAAGGACCACTAATTTGTCAATGAGATGAGTACATTGATTTCCTAAAAAAACTGATGTTTTCCCAGGGCGCTTGGGTGGCTCAGTTGGTTGAGTGTCTGGCTTTGGCTCATGTCATGATCTTATGGTTTGTGAGTTCGAGCCCCGTGTCGGGCTCTGTGCTGACAGCTCAGAGCCTGGAGCCTGTTTCGGATTCTGGGTCTCCCTTTCTCTCTGCTCCTCCCCCACTCATGCTCTCTCTCTTTCTTTCAAAATAAATAAAAATTAAAAAAACAAAACCAAACTGATGCTTTCCCATGGTCTTAAACTCAGGCCCTCCAATCTCCCATTAGAGTAATTTCCCTTTTATATCGAAAACAAAGTCTCAATTCCTTGAGCCCCAGTTTTTATTGTTTTTAAGTATGCACATTACTGATCCTTCTAGTCTCTTAGGATTTCTGTTCCATGTCTGCAGTCATTTTTAAGATAAGGAAATTATTTACAATTTGCAAGTATTTTATTTGTTATGTAGTCTCTTTGGGGGATGAATGAAAACTCTTCTTTTCTGTTCTGAAAATATGGCTTCTTTTTCCAAATTTCATCCATGGGCACCTGTTCTTCACTTGGTTTCCAGCAGCCACAATAATAGAAGCACTTTATGTTCTCTGAGCTGCCACGACATGGACAAAGCTATTACAGATTTGCTTACACTCAGTAGAAAAAAATAAGGCTTTTAACATTCTCTGGCATTGCTTTTGCAATTTATAAAAAGGTTAGTGAAACGGCACTCTGAAAATGCTCTCAGCTTCCACCATAGGCAGTAAATGTCCATGGGGGAAATTGCTGTTGGTTTCACGGCAGATCCTCACTCACTCAGTGGAAATGACACTTCCAAATGGGTTTTCCCTGGTTAATTTGAATTCTCTTGCTCCTTCACAATGCTTTAAATTTTTCCCTTCTCCCTACTCCTTCAACTATCTGTTTAAGCCTTCAGAAGTTTAATGCTTTTAAATTCTGTGTGGCTCTCCAGAAAAATATGAACTAGACTTCTATTCTCTCCATAACAGCAGCTCTCATAGGGAAAGAAATGAATTTGTTTTTCCGTGCCTTCTCCTTCTCTGCCTTTCCCCACTCTTACCTCCAAGTGATGAAAGATGTTTCATAATGTTATCATTATGTCAGTATATATCTTGATATTATTTTTTAATCTGTTTTGCTCTTTTTGAAAGTAAATGCAAACAGTACATCATGGCATTTTCTCTCTCCTCTTGGGGATTCCGGATTCCTCTGGAGGATTTCTGGTTCAGATTGAATCCAGGCCCTGAGAAAGCATGGGCCCACATAAGTCCAATCAGATCTTCACTGAGCTGGACACCTAGTTACTGACTGAAGCAGCCTTGCAGCTGTCCTCATTAATGCACCCTCCTCTTCTTCCAAGCACTATCTGGAAACTAAAGGTTATAGCCACTCACCCTTGCAGCTAAGGGTGGCCATGGGACTAAATTTTTCACTAATGGAATACAAGCAGAAGTGATATATGCAAATTCTGCTTCATTTGGTTAGTAGGAAATTACTCTCCTTTGACTTACTGTTACTTCTTTTTGCTAACTAGACACAAATATGCCTAAGATGCAGCTTCAGCCTTCCAGACAAGCCAGGACCCTGAGAAAAGAAGAAAAATAATGGAAACAATGTGTCCCTGAATGACCACATAGAGCAGAGCTCTCCCACAGCCTCCACCAAGTAGACTATTGTGTGAGCAGAAAGAAGCGCCAATCAATTGCAAGCCACTGTGTATTGTATATTTGGGTCATTTTGTTTAGCAACTTAGCCTTTACTCTCACCATTCCTCTGAGCCAAGACAGATTTGCTCCCTCTCCTCCCACATTGTCCCACAGGGGATACAAACAAACCTTGTGGATGTGGAAAGGAAAATATCTCTGCTGGCCTCTGTGACCGTCATTCCACATATAGCTCATTCAATCAATGTTTAATGTGTGCATGTCTCGTACAGGACTCTGGGCTACGCGTTGTGCAAGAATGGATACCAGCCTTGCTTGCTCAGAAAAGAGAGGAAAACATACCCAACAGGAGGTATCACGAGAAACCTCAAAAAGAATGTAATGCTGGATTTCATAGATGAAGATAAACGAATGGAAATTCTAAGCAAGAGGGAATGCACTAGCAAAGAGACAGCGGCAAGAAAATTCCTCAATTTGGCTAGAGCATGATGGGAAGGAAGAGAAAGTGGAAGATAAAATAAAAAAAATATATAGTTAGACCTCATTTTTGGGAAAGTAGCCGAAAGAGGGCTGGGACAAAGTATGGTGAGCCCTAAATGACAACCTTTATCATTACACAACGGGAAGACATTGAAACCCTCTGCAAGTCTCATAACCCAACCAAGCCTAGGCAAAAATTCTTTTCCTCTTTTTATTTGAAATGACCTCTGCTGCTGGCAGGTGACAAGTGAAAGCATTCATTTAGTGAATTGCCTTGAAGATACAAGGCACTTTGTAAGTATTGATAGTGAAGCACTAATATTATTTTCAGTGACTTAGTATTCTTATGAGAAAGCCAACGTTTTCCATATCTCTTTTGTAGTCTGATCAGTGAATTGTGAAGCTGATTGAAATGTATTTAGAACTATCTGCTTTTATCTATGCATTTAGTGTGTGTTTTTCTTTGATTGGTCACACTGTCACATCAAAATGCATGCCTACATACTTTTAACTAGCATACTTGGGTTTTTAGATTGCATCTTTTAAAATGTAAATAGGAGATATGTACAAATTACCTATTTGTTTGTGTTTGAATTATACAATCATCAATGGTGATGGGTTTCTTTTCACTACCACTTCCAAAACTAACTTGTTATTACTTCTCCATGAAAGTAGTACTGATGGATTAGCATTACAAACACACCTAGTGTAAAATTCATAATAAGATTCCTTTTTCTGCCTGAGTTACTGTACAATGATTGGAAGAACTATAAATGCATCAGGTGAGCTTCAACTGACTATTTTAATAGGATTATGGAGAAATGAGGCCTCGCTGCAAAATTTTATCCAAAGACTATTCTTATTTCTGACAATAAAATTTATTTCAAAACCTTTAGTTTGTATTTTAAGGTACAAATGGCGTAGCTTAATAAGTTACCATAATTAAGAAGTGGAAATAAAATCTATAGATATTTGGCGGGGGGGGGGGGGAGAGATGATAGATAGATAGATAGATAGATAGATAGATAGATGAGAGAGAGATTTTTTTCTGAGTTATAATAGGCTCAGTATAGCCAGAAACAGAGAATCTCCTCCATTACCCCTGTCATACTCACCCCTCAACATTGGGCATCCTGTCTATGATTCTGATAATATAGAATAAAAGAATATAAGAGAATCATGATACTAAAAATCACCAATATCCTTCTCAGGGAAAAGACCATGAACTATATTCACCATTATTGTCCTTAACTCACTTTAGCTTTATTTTCTAAAACCTCTAATTTCTAATGCCCCACCTATCCACACAATATTACTGTCTCATACCCTCACCATTGCCCTTGGAAATATTCCAATCTCTCTCCAAATCACTGATTCCAAAATCACTCTTACCTCATTCTGGTGAATTTTTATTCCCCCTCCCTTTACTTACTTAGATTAGGCTTCTATTGTACTTAAGTTATTGGGCTAAGGATGCACGGAATGAACCATTATCCAAAGCACAAGTTGTGATGCACTGAGAATTTGGCATCCCAATGTTCCTCCTTGGTAAATGACTACAAATCTAGTTTAACACACTAATCCTCTTAAAAGCCAAACAAAGATGAGGTGCCTGGGTGATTTAGTCGGTTAGTATCCAACTCTTGATTTCAGCTCAGGTCATGATCTTATGGTTTCAGGAGTTTGAGCCCCACATTGGGCTCTGCACACTGACCCTGTGGAACCTGCTTGAGATTCTCACTCTCTCCCTCTCTCTGCCTTCCCCTGCTTCTGCTCTTTCTCTCTCTCTCTCTCAAAATAAATAAATAAACTTAAAAAAAAAGCCAAACAGAAGATCTGATGAAGGAAAAAGTTAAGAATGGAATTAATTTGCTCAACACCAAACATCCAAGAGAAATTGGAGTGGTTTCACAAAGGTGCACACATCCCCAAGAGCATATTAAATCTCTGACAAATAACCATAGACTAATCCAATAGTCAAAAGAAGGAAGGAAGGAAGGAAGGAAGAGACTGCCCTGACCTATTTACTTCTAATATAACATAAATAAGTAAAATGCAATAAACAAAAAAAAAAAAAAGGTACCTAAGAAAAAAAGAATGAGTTAAGAAAAATATTTTCATTCATGAGACTCATTTGCTGTTTGGCCACTTTCATTGTATCTTAACACCTTTACATTTCCCTTCTTCTTACTATTCCCTTTCCTCTATTTCCATTGGAAATGATCTTCACTTGGATTTTAATAATGAAGTATTAATACTTTCATCAGCAAGTATATATTCTCAGCTAATCTTATTGCATTGTTTCCATCTACAAAATGTGTGCTAAATTCCCAAGTTGCTTAATTTCCTTTGGCTATGATTTTTCTCCAAATCTGAGAGCGGTCTGGCTTTTGCAGCTTTTCTTTGTGACTCCTGCCATTACCTCCAACCTGAGCCTAAATGCTGAGCTTTTGTCACCCACACACCTGACAGCCTGTCCATTGTTAGTGCTTAATTAATGTTAGCTGCTCTGTCATTACCACCACCACCACTGCCACTGCCATCTTCTTCTCCTTCTCCTTCTGCTCTTCATCTTCTTCTTCCTTTTCTTCATCATTGTCTTCAAAATCATCTATAGGAGTCCCAATCCCTTGTCTGGATTTCTGATCCTTTGTTCTCTAGTTAATTAGCTTAGATTAGCAACTCTTTCTAATTGGTGATATGGACTCTCAACTTTGGTTGGAAATACAGAACTTACAGGACCACTCCATATCTTAGCCAATTTCCCTAGCCTTCACTTCATGTATTCCTAAATCTTCATTATCTTTATTTCTTCCTTTCATATCATAGCTTGTTAGAGGTAGAAGTCACCTTCATCTTGCTAACCCCTACTTTCTAAAGGTAAGAAGAGTGAAATTTAAAATTAGTAGTACAGCCACTCTTCCTTCTTTGAATCCAAACACTTTTTTCTATAGCTGTGGTTCTCAGCCAGAGATGATATTGACACCCAGGCAATGTCTGGAGACATTTTTGATTGTCACAGCTGGGTGTGGGAGGGATATGCTATTGGCATCTAGTGATGTTCAGCAATGTCCTTGGACTCAACCTACATTTAACCCTGTAACTGTTAAAGATGTTCTTTTCATGTAGAAGCAACACCATCCATTTTCCACTGTGGTGCCCTTCCGAAAAGAAAAGTAAAACTTCAACTCACAGTGTTGGCATTGTATTGTATTGTATTGTGTATTACATTATCTTTTTTTTCATTTTCCCAAAATTGGTCCTTTTGTAGTTCTGCTGTATTCTGTAAATATTAACTGTCTCCCCAAGGAAAGAAAACTACTGTCTTCATTTGATGAGAAAAGAAAGAGGCTCCACTAAGTGATATTGGGACCCCAGCCGGGTCGCAGGAGTCTTGCAGAGATTCACCAGCTCAACAAAGAAGATGAGGCCATCTTGCAAACAACACTGGAAGTCAGAATAAGTTACCATATTTTGTTCTCAGTTGAATAAGAATTACATGAGGAAAAAGAGATATTTCCTGGACTTGTATGCACTTTTGTTTCACAACCTTTCTAAGTCAATATACCCCAGTGGCCTTCTAGCAAAAAGACCAGTCTTCCTGTGAGCTCTTGGATCTGAGGCAGATGACACCTGGTCCACTCTGACAAGACTGTGTAGGGATAGGAACAGAAAACAAAGATGAGAAACAAAAATCTCCTCAGAATGTCTTTCAGAGTTTTATCCTGTCAGCCACCTACAGGAGACAGGGGAAAAAACAAATAAATAAACAAAAGCCCTTCGATTTCTATGGACGGTATTTTTACCCAGAGAGTGTGACCAGCAATTTTATTGCTGATATTCCGACATTTACTATTTTTCAGGCTCAGCGGTCAGCACCCATGTCCTCTGTCCAACCCAGAGTCTCATATTTTGTTACTGATTCAAAGTGTACTCATAAGTTTTTGCCATATGTGCAAGCTATACACACAGACTCAAGTCTCCAAAATCATAATAGTGTTTTGATGGAGTCAAGTTGCCTCTGGACGGAATCTGGTTGGTGACTTGGCTTCAATACTTGTAATTACTCGAGTGATGTAAGACTTGAAATAGAGAGACCACAATTGCCATAAATAATACTGTAAGGAATCACAGCTGCATTTTTCCTTTCTCTTCCCAGCAGTATTTATGACTCAGCATTGATATCTGTTTATTGCTTATTGGCTTATCTGACTGATTCTTTTAGAAGCCTATGAATTCCTTGAAGATAGGAACCACATCCTGTTTTTCTCTTTATCCCAAGCATAGAATAGTACCTGACACAAATTAAGTGTTTAAGAAATATTGGTCAAGTTATCTAATGAATGAGTAAACAGTGAATTGCATGAATGAAAGAACGAACAAGCACTGGATTTCTCGGTAGGTCTTTATCTGTCATAAATAAGGTCCCAGAGCTCACGTTTTGCTACTGTTAGATACCAGAGAATGCGACGAGGGAGGAGTCCCTGACACATCAGAAAACTTTCTCAGGGACTGAAAGCCTAGCAGCTTCTGAACAATTTACTCAGAACTCTGAATAAAGACATCAGCTTTCTAGGCTGTGTTGACTATGCACTAGTTAACTGGAATGTTACACTACTGAAGAAGATATGCTCACCGTTCCAAACCTCAACAGGATCTAAGAGGAGCCAATATTGTTCAGGCACCAGGAGCTGTGTGTCTTGTACCTCCCAAAGGTTAAAAACTTGTACATTTGGTGGCAATGAGCTGGATGAACACCATGATTCCACTAAGCTCAAACATTCTGTCTCTACCAGGGCAAATGATAAGAGAACTCTAAAGATACAATTCTAAAATACTCTTAACATCAGCATGTCCGTTCTATTCAGTTCAAAGCCTCTGCATGATAAGTGGTAAGCTGTTTGGTTTCCTAGTCTCAATGTTCTCATCTGAAAAATGGAGATTCACAAATAAGTGGACTCATAGCATTTGCCAGTGAAGTGGACAACACTAAACAAACATTGACTGATAGTGTTTAAAATACAGTCCCTGATGCTAAAGACACAAAGAACTGTGACCATGATGTGCTAAGTACAATGAGAGCTGTAAGTTCACAATGTTACAGAAACACAAAGAAATACCCGACCTCAGCATGATACAGGGCTGAGGTTCTCCTGAAGATGTCCCCTCATCTGAGACTTTGAGGATAATTAAGAGTTTAGGTGTCATCAAGTGGGGAGATGGCATTTCAGGCATCAGGAACAGTATGAACAAAGACATAGAGATTAGAAACCCTGTGGTAGGGGCACCTGGTTAGCTCAGTCCTCAGTCAATAGAGTATGTGACTCTTGATCTCAAGGTCGTGAGTTCAAGCTCCATGGTGGCATTAGAGCCTACTTAAATAAATAAATAAATAAATACATACATACATACATACATACATAAATACATAAATACATAAATCAATAAAACCATGTGGCATACTGGAAACCACTGCTGTCTGGTGTTTGTTCCTGGAGTCCAAAGCTGAAGATATGGCAGAAGAGGTATGCCAGGGCCATCAAGATGAGAGCCATTGAACTATGTTAAGCAAGAAGCCATTTGGCCATATCTGTCATTCAGAAAGTAAATCCTTATAGCTGAGGAGAAAATGGTGACAATGTTGCCTGAGCCCCGCACTGCTGGAAAATGGTGAAGCTTTAGAAGTTCTTTTGTGTTCTGAAAATACTGACAAAGAAGTCCCCAAAGCCTTAGGTAAGATTCATGCAGGCTCCTCTTGCTTATCTATGACAAGGCCAGAAACAGACACTCCAAATTCCCATTCTTTGCTTCGTAAATGATTAGCTAAAGGATTTTGTCCCCACTGATGAATGAGAACAAAATGCTTGTCAATCAAGTTTTGAAAAGGTGAACTTTGGCCCTTAGCAACCTGAGCCAGGCTGCAGCCCCTCCTTGACAAGCCATCCTGAGAACCGAGGGGCCTCAGAGGGATTTCTTGTATCCTGTCCAATCATGCCTCTCCCTTTCGTCCCACTTGCCCATATCCAGTTCTCTCTTGCCTTATTTACTCCTCCCCTAAAAGAAAAACCTTTGTGATGTTTGCAGATCTCATGATCAGAACATTCTCCCTATTGCAATAATCCACTTCATAACCCCCCATCGTGTAATAATTGTTTTAAATAAAGTCTCTCCTTATTGAGTCCAGATTTGTGTTTTATTTCTCAATGAACTGGACAGGAACAAGCCTGGAGACCACAAGGGACCATTGCAACAGTCCAGACCAGAGTTGGAGCATCTGAACTAGCACACTGAAGTGATTTGGAGCGGCAAGAAATGTTTACAAGGTGAACTTAGTGGAAACTGGTCGTGCTCTAGACAATCTAAACGCAAGATGCTTCTAGAGAGAAGGAAGAGTCTGCATCTTGCCTGGTCGCCCTCACTATGTGTGTGACCTCTTCCTGGGAGGATGCTCAGAGCTCCCGGTGCCTTCTCTGTGCTCCCTCTGCATTTGCTGTGTCCTTGCACTGTTGCACAGGTACCATGCAATCACTTGTTCCTATAACTGCCTCACGATGAGCTGTGAGCTTCCTGAGAACAGGGTTCATGATTCCAGTCACCTTTGTACTCCCAGCACCAAGTGGAGCACCTGGTGTTCTAGAAACAGCCACCAATCAGTGCACCAATCAGTGCACTGATTCACATTAGAGAAAAATTCACAAAGCCATTTTATGATTTCTCGATATATCCTTATGTGTGCAAGTTCTCAGTAAATAATAAGTGACTGGGAAAATAATATTAGGTAACATTTATTCTAGATTTACTATGTGCCAGGCACTGTGCTAAGCAGTTTGAGTGCACATTCTCCTTTAATAGCCACTAACCCCCCTAAAAATTAAGTATAATAACTATCATTCTTATTTTACTGATGAGTAAAGTAAGACTAGAAGAAGTAATTTTCCATAAGGAAACAGAAGTGGGATTCTGACCTTTTGTCTGACCCAAGTTCACACACTTAATTCCTACATACTGTTATTTTCCTTCAATCTCAGAAATGGCTGTGACCACCTCATCACGGGAGAACTGCTCATCTTTACATACAATGGAAAATCTGAATAATCGTATGTCAAAGAGAAAGACAGATGATTAAAATGAGCAATGGAGCTTACTCTTTCAGGCAAATGCCAGAAAGACAAAAAT
This sequence comes from Herpailurus yagouaroundi, assembly GCF_014898765.1. Lineage (NCBI taxonomy): Eukaryota > Metazoa > Chordata > Mammalia > Carnivora > Felidae > Herpailurus > Herpailurus yagouaroundi. Next base: position 769,321 of record NW_024412406.1, on the reverse strand, counting down.
CATTTGGGAATGTGTATGCCATATTTATAATTCAATAGAAACACTGACTTGAGGAGGAGATAAGACCGTGAGAGCCTTGCTGTTCTGTGCTAACCGTCAGTCAGCATAAAGATTACCTTCCAAAGCACTGCAGCCAGGAACACACACATACACACACACACACACACACACACACACACACACAACCTGAAAAGCATCATTTTTGCAAAATGTGTGCTTTTCTAAAACACTTTGTGCATTTCCTTGGCACATTTCTGCATTAAGCAGCTAGAAGATGCAGAGATTTAGAACAGCCAGCATGGTGCACTCTAGAGCTGACTGGCTACAAATGTGACCCTCACTTACCAAGAAACTTGATATTTCATTTGCTATTCATTAATCTAAAGCCATGTGACTGCAGATAAGTTTGTATTAGGGTAAAAATACTATGAACCAGAGAGTTTGATTTCTAGTTTGTTATAACCTGTAAGGGAACATCCTTGCAGAACTATGGTATGGGACTCTGAAAGTGATCGGCCCTCTAATTGCACCTGAGATATGTTTTAAATCATTTTATCTAAGACACGTGACAGCCATGTGGTGGGCTTAAACATACAGAAAGCATAATCACCATGAGCTTTCAGCCTAGCCAGCTGCCGGAAGAGAAGAGAGACATTTAAGAACGCGGATATCCTAAGACCACTTCAGACTGAATTGGTTCCCTCTGAGAGGCCGTGAGCAGGGCACCAACCTCACTGACCCTGTTTTCTAACCTCTGGGAATGCTGAGGATCAAAGGGAAGGGGGAAAGGACTGAGGTCGGTGATGTATGACATCGCTCAACTGATGTCCTGCAGTTCTTCTTGTTGTTATGCAGGTTTTTAAACTGAATTTCAAATAGTCAAGCTCATGCTTAGAAAATATAAGCAATCAAAATTAGATACCCTTTAATAAATATGATGAAAACATATAACAAGGGTGATGTGATGGGGAAAATTGTTGATCAATGACGTTTTTTCTGAGGGGAGAGTGTTGAGAGGCCCAAGGACAAGCAGGTTCTACTTCATGTGGTTGGAGGTAGAAGCAGGGAGCCCAGCAAGAGGCTATTGGAGTAGTTGAGACCGGACCTGCACCAGACAATGAATTGGGCAAGGGGTCCGGAGCCCAGCTTTCAAGGTGTGCCCTGTGCCGTAACTTCAGAAATTACTTCATGCACTTCTGCCTCCTCCTTAATCCTTAGTAAGATGTTTGAACTGCTTTACTCATTTATGCTCAAACATTTATATTACTCTCCTATACACACGCTCCTTCAACTTTGGACAACATTGCAACTTGGTTCTAACTTCACTGAGATCCCAAAAAGTAAAAATAAAAGAGAGAGAGAGAGAGAGAGAGAGAGAGAGAGAGAGAGAGAGAGGGAGGAAGGGAGCAATGTGGGTGGGACTCATCCAATCAGTTGAAGGCCTTTTGAGCAAAATCAGAGATTTCCCAGAAAGGAAGAAATTCTCCCTCAAGACTGTAACAGAGAGATCCCACCTGATCTTCCAGCCTGCCAGCCAGCCCCACACACTTCCAATTCAAAACTGCATCAACTTTTGCCTCAGCTTCCAGCCATGGCCTGCCCTGAAGATTTAGGATTTGCCAGCCTCCACAATTGCATGAACCGACTTCTCAAAATAAATTTATATCTATAGTTTTTTAAATCCCAAAAAGTATTCTTCTTGTTGGATTCCCTCTGTAGTATTTTTCTTAGAAAATTATCTTTCCTTTTGATTGAACAAACAAATGAACCAAAAAAATCTCAAACAAAAGAGCAAAAGCCTTCAAGTTCATGTTCATCTCCCTCATCTGTACCAGGCTGTGTCCACAATACTATTTACCCTATTTCTAGATTGTTTGCTTTGTGATTGCATTCTGTAATGTTGCAACAGAACCAGGAATGAAAGCAGTCATCATTGGTTCAAGATTAAAATCATCACGGTATGTGTAAATACGTGTAAGTTATGCAATCACTTACAAAAAAAGCTGATATTCATTTGCTATTCATTAATCTAAAGCCATGTGACTGCAGATAAGTTTGTATTACAGTAAGAATACTATGAACCAGAAAGTTTGATTTCCAGTTTAGTCAATTTAAGCCAACTCCCCTTTCACACAGTTCATTTGATTGTGAACTAACTAATGATCTTATATAGTCATAGTTGTCATAAACATAAAATGAAGGAGTATGATGAGTTGAATTGTGTCCCCACAAAATATGTTCAAATCCTAACCCCTGAGAATGTGACCTTACTTTAAAATAGGATCACTGGATATATAATTAGTTGAGTCGACTTCATGCTGGTATAGTGTGGACCCTTAATGCAATAAGGCTGGTATCCTTGTCACAGGATGACAGACAGACACACAAGGAGAACACCAGGTGATGATGGAGGCAGAGATTGAGGGGCTGCAGCTACAGGCCAAAGATTGATGGAAAACCACCGGAAGCTAAGAAAAGGCAAGAGAGAATTCTGTTCTGTGAGTTTCACAGGGATTGTGACCCTGCCAACACCTTGATGTTGGACTTCCAGCCTCTAGAACTGTGAGACAATAAATCTCGGTTTTAAGCCACCAATTTGTGGTGCTTTGTTGCACAAGCTTTAAAGGAGAATGATAAATGGGTGCCTGCGTGGCTCAGTCTGTTGAGTGTCTAACTTCAGCTCAGGTCATGATCTCGAGATTCATGGGTTCGAGCCCCATGTCAGACTCTGCACTGACAGCCCAGAGCCTGGAGCCTGCTTTGGATTCTTTGTCTCCCTCTCTCTCTGCCCCACCCCAGCTTGCGTTTTCTCTCTCTCTCTCTCTCTCTCTCTCTCTCTCTCTCTTCTCAAATAAATGAATAAATAAATGAACAAACAAACATTTAAAAACATTTTAAGTAGAATGATAATTTGGAGAGATTTAGCACTCTGCATGAAGGGTTTAGTGGCACATTTAGAAACAGTGAGCAATATATTAGCAAATATAGCACAAGTGTCGGACACTGTGATGTACACTTTATTTGTATCATTTCATTATATTATCACAACAACCAAATGAGGTAGGAACTACTATTATCCATATTCCACAGCTAACGAAATCATGCGCGGGCAGCTTACAGCCAAGGTCACATTACCAGTAAATATAGGGTGTTATGAGGACACCAGGATATTTCCTGCCCTTATCAACTTTAAAATCTACTAGGTAAAAGCTAAAATATATGCATGCTAGCTTCGTCATTCATTGGCTTTGTTTTTCCCCTTGAAATATTAACTCAAATAATTCAACAGAGGATTGAGAGAGAGAAAAAGAGAGGGAGAACATGTAGAGGGGCAGTGCAATCCTCAACAGACCTAAGAAATACAAATACAAGCCTATCAGATTCCTCATGTAATTGTCACATATGGGAAGAACTGGTTTTCAAAATCCCCAGAGTTCTGGCTTCAGGTGATTTTCTAAATTAGCATCCATCCTTTTTCTTGAAATTCCTCAATTCTTTGCAGACTCCGCACGTAATTGCCTCCCTCCCATTTTCTGTATTCACTCTGGCAGTGAATAGAGATGCGTTATGTGACAAAGATTCTTTCCTTCACGATAAAATGTGAGGAAATGCTCTCACTCTTTTTGCCAAAAATCTTTTCTGCAGATTTTGTTTTGTTTTCTCTCCTTTGTTAAGCATTCAGAATGTCTAGGAACATTTTCCTAGAGTTATCATTGTCTTTGGCTCTGCTAAACCAGCCTCTTAACCAGTTTCTCCCCACTCTGTCTCACCCTCCGCAACTTGCAAGGGAAGAGGAGACAGATTAAAATCTGTTCTTATGAGCCATTTCTTCTAAAGCTCTTCTATTGTGGACTGTCTTCTCCATGGCCTTTTCCTTGCCTAACTACAACATTTCCTTGAATTTTCTAAGACACGTTGTAAAAGGATTTGCATATGATTCTCAACTTGTAGGTCTTAGCTCATTTTATTCTTTCAGATGACAAGACTAATGACAGCTCCAAAGTGACTCCATTTTTTCTGCTTCACAGTGACCAGAAATGCTATTTTCAAAGCTCTTAATTGTCCCCCAAAATAAGTAAGACAAAACTATGTGTATTCAGATTCATGGTCTTAATGAATTCGAGGTCTCAGGGTGACAGATGTGCAGAATCGCTGTTGTTCATCAGCCTTTTGGATTTCATGTAGACCCTGGGAAGGACTATTTAATAAGTCCTTCCCAGGACTTATTCCTAACTTTACTAAATTTCTAATGAGGTAACTCTGGAGCTGAACAATGACTAATTCAGCCTCCATGGATAAGGGACTGGATTCTGATGTGTACTGAATATATTTTAAATAGCTGGATATTTTGTTAGGAAATATTTATTATTTCCCTGCTTTACAAGCATTATCTTAATCCTTATGCAGCTCCATGGGGTAGGTAATATTATTTTTATATCCATTTCACAGATGAAAACACTGAGGTTTTTAAGAGTTAGCAGCTTACTCAAGGTGGAGCCAGGACTCAAACCCAGACAATTTGAAGCCAAACTTTTTGCTCTGAGCCACTATCCTCTACTGCTACCTGCCTCTTCCTAGAAGAACTCCACTGAGGGCCCTGCTTTTAAGACACTTTTAATTGCCAAAGCAGCAAATGCACTCACATTTACACTGAGTGGTTTTTTTTTTACTGTATTTTCTAGTGTGAGAACCTCATAAGGGAAAATTCCACCAGAGATATGCCAACCAAGAAATGTATCTTCCAGGAAGTCATTAATTGCCATGCTAGTTTTATTTTTGAGGGAGAGAGAGAGACAGAGCATCAGCGGGAAAAGGGCAGAGAGAGAGGGACACACAGATTCTGTAGCAGGCTCCAGGCTCTGAGGTGTTAGCACAGAGCCCGTGGGGCTCGCACCCACTCCATGAGATCGTGACCTGAACTGAAGTCAGACGCTTAACCAACTGAGCCACCCAGGTGCCCCTTGCCATGCTAAATGCACAAAATAAACTTTTTTTTTCCCCATTGCCATTCATTAAAGATAGCTCACACATTACTTACTATTGCATACAGAATTCTTCACAATTCAGCCATAGCGTTACCTCCCCACTCACCTCTCATACCCACCAGCTGCCTCTACTCCATCCACATGCCTTGTCTCTTTAATGTTCAGGTAAGTTGCGATCCCTAACATCTTCATGCCATTATGTGTACCTTTCTCCTTCCTGGAATTCCCTTCCTTTTTTCTTGCAAGGGTGCAAGTGCCCTATTCATCATTCAGGACCTGAAATTTTATCACCTCCTCTGTACAACCTTCCTTGACTCTCCAGTGCAGAATTAATCACTCTTTTTACTATCATACATTTCTATGAATATCACAATCATTGCTCTTCTTTGTTTTATTATAACTATCATTTCAGTTATCTATTGTCCCAAAATGAGAGTACTGTAAGCCCCACAACAGCAAACCATGTTTGCAATTATTAGGCGCTGCATTTCAATTTCCCTCTTGCCAACATGTGCCTTTCTGTTTTTTTATGCGTGTAAAACATTAGTCTTATATCCACAAGATAACAGATGCCTTTTTTTCCTATCCCAGTTTCAACCAGTTTATTACCTTATAAGATCAATTTATTTTTCACATTCAAGTTCCTCACCAATCTCCTATGTCTGGACACGTTCACTTACAGCTTAATAATTAGAACTCAGAAAGTCAAATTTTTAAATACACCTTGAGGGAGGAGCCAAGATGGCAGAACAGCATGGAAGCTTTCTGTGTGTCTCGCGTCCATGAAATACAGCCAGACCAACACTACACCATCCTACACACCTAGAAAATTGATTGGAGGATTAACACAACAATCTGCACAACCTGAACCACAGGATTCAGCATGTATGCAGCACAGAGAACCGAACGTGGGGAGCAAGAAGCCGCGAAAGGTAGAGAACCGCTTTTGAGGGCGGAGAGAGGACAGAGACTGGGGAGAGCGGGGAGAATACGGGAAAAGCACCCCTCCCAAAAGCAGCTAGAGAGAAAGCGGAAAATTGTAAACAGCCGCAGGGACTAAACTAAAAAGGGAGAAAGGAGAAAGGAGAGGGTTTAAATTCCATTAAGACTGTAAACAAGGGGAGTGCAGTCAGCAACCCCACAGCTCCATACCTGGTGGTGCTCTGGTGGGAAGGGTGAATCCCCAGGAACAGAGTGGGATCCGGGAGGTTCTCGGGCCACACGGGGAAAAGCGGTTCCACTTCTGGAAGGATATTTGGTAGAGACTGTTGAAGCCACCTGGTCCCAGCAGACCCCAGAAAACAGCCACATTTGCTGGTACTGGGGCAAGGTCGTTAAGGGTGAAGCCTGGTGCCAGATGTGTGTTGTGATTTTCCATAATCCCTGAAATGCTACTGCTACACTCTCTCGCGAAGTTTTTCTGGTGTGGGCTGGCACCAGGCCACAGTCTCGGGGCACCGGCAACAACAGAGTCCAGCGGGCGTACCTGGGTACAGCCGATATTCGTCCATTCCTCGGTTAGACCCTCCTGCAGAGGCACGGAACCGGTCAAAGCTGCAGTCCTTCGGAAGTAAGGGGCCGGGGAAAACAGCCACATCCGAGACAAAACTTGGGAGAGAGGTACTGCCTGAGGTCTGGTCATGGAGAGTGAAGAAGCAGGGAGTGGATGAGAGCTGAAAACGGAGGATGGGTATACGATTGCTGATCCAGAAGAATAAACTGAGTAGTTGGCTGGCGCCATTTTCATCAATCCGGCGCATGTGCATACGCACCTATGAGCCCCACAACAATCCACCCCAGTAGGCTAGCAGCGCCATCTACTGGAGAGCAGAGCTATTACACTGAGCCCTGCCCAACTGGGCCAACTTCGCTCTTCAAGAACACAAGTCTCACTGTCCGCTTAATTTATGGACTATAGAGAGCTACATAGACTGACTTCTAGGGGAAAACGAAGTAATTTCAGTCTTCTATCAATCTGTTAGCATGTTCATCTATTCAATTTTCTTTCTTTTTTTTCTTTTTCCTTTTTCTCTTTTACAATTCTTTTCTTTTTCTTGAATACAGAAAAAGAAAAAATTCATTTTATTTTCAATATTCATTAAAAATATCTTTCTTTAATTTTTATTACTAAATTTTTAAATTTTGTGTAAATTTTTTCAAATTCTACTTTGCTTCCATCATTTTATTTTAGTCTACTTCAGTGTATTCACCTTTTCAAATTTTCAAACAATTTCCTTTTCTTTTCTTTCTTTTTCTTCTTTTTTCTTTTTCATTTCTTTTCTTTTTCTTGAATGAAGAAAGAGAAAAATTCATTTTTATTTTCAATTTCTATTAATAATATTTATCTTTAATTTTTTTTACTATATTTTTGTCTTTTATGTAAATTTTTTCAAATTCTATTTTACTTCCATCATTTTATTTTAGTCTACTACAGTGTATTCATTTTTTCAAATTTTCAAATGATTTCTTTTTTTCTTTTCTTTTTTCATCTTTTTTTCTCTTTTTTGTTTCTTTTCCTTTTTCTTACATACAGAAAATAAAAAAATTCATACTTATTTCTAATTTCTATTAAAAATATTTTTCTTTAATTTTTCTCTACTATATTCTTTACTTTTGTGTATATTTTCTAAAATTCTGTTTTACCCCCATCATCTCATTTTAGTCTACTTCAGGGTATTCATTTTTTCAAATTCTCAAATGATTTCCTTTTTTTTTCTCTCCCTCCACTTTTTTTTTCTCTAATCTGTCAAACCGCTTTCAACACCCAGACCAAAACACACCTAGGATCTAGCATCATCTATTCGACTTGTGTGTGTGTGTTTTTAATTTTAATTTTTTTAATTTCAATTTTTCCAGCTCATTAACTCCTTTCTTCCCTTCAAAATTGGAATTCACCCCAAAAGAAAGAGCACGAAGAAAGGACAGCCAGGGATTTAACCAACACAGATACAAGCAAGATGTCTGAACCAGAATTTAGAATCACGATAATAAGAATACTAGCTGGAGTCCAAAATAGATTAGAGATAGGTTAGAGATTTATGCAGAGTTAAAAGAAGTAAAAAATAGCCAGAATGAAATTAAAAATGCTATAACTGAGCTGCAATCACAGATGGATGCAGCAGCGGCAAGGATGGACGAGGCAGAACAGAGAATCAGCAATATAGAGGGCAAACTTATAGAGAATAATGAAGCAGAAAAAAAGAGGGAGATGAAGGCAAAAGAGCACAATTTAAGAATTAGAGAAATCAGTGACTCATTAAAAAGGAACAGCATCAGAATCATAGGGGTCCCAGAAGAGAAAGAGAGAGAAATAAGAGTAGAATGGTTATGTGAGCAAATCATAGCAGAAAACTTTCCTAACCTGGGGAAAGACACACACATCAAAATCCAGGAAACACAGAGGACCCCCATTAGATTCAACAAAAATCGACCATCAACAAGGCATATCATAGTCAAATTCACAAAATACTCAGGCAAGGAGAGAATCATGAAAGCAGCAAGGGAAAAAAAGTCCCTAACATACAAGGGAAGACAGACCAAGTTTGCAGCACACCTATCCACAGAAACTTGGCAGGCCAGAAGGGAGTGGTGGGATATATTCAGTGTGCTGAATCAGAAAAATATGCAGCCAAAAATTCTTTATCCAGGAAGGCTGTCATTCAAAATAGAAGGAGAGATAAAAAATTTCCCAGACAAACAAAAATTAAAGGAGTTTGTGACCACTAAACCAGCCCTGCAATAAATTTAAGGGGGACTTTCTGAGGGGAGACAAAATGAAAAATTATATATATATATATATATATATATATATATATATATATATACCAAAAGCAGCAAAAGATTAGAAAAGACCAGAGAACATCACCAGAAACTCCAACTCTACAAGCATCATAATGACAATAAATTCATACCTTTCACTACTCACTCTAAATGTCAATGGACTCAATGCTCCAATCAAATGACATAGGGTAACAGAATGGAAAAGGAAACAAGATCCATCTACACGCTGTTTACAAGAGACCCACTTTAGACCTAAAGAGAACCATCAATCATGCTAATGGTCAACAAAAGAAAGCGGAGTAGCCATACTTATATCAGACAATCTACACTTTAAAATAAAGACTGTATCAAGGGATGCAGAAGGGCATTATATCATAATTAAGGGGTCTATAGACCAAGAACACCTAACAACTGTAAACATTTATGTGCCAAATGTGAGAGCACCCAAATATATAGATCAGTTAATCACAAACATAAAGAAACTCATCGATAGTAATACCATAATAGTAGGAGACTTCAACACCCCACTCACAGCAATGAACAGATCATCTAATCAAAAATCAACAAGGAAATAATGGCTTTGATTGACACACTGGACCAGATGGACTTAACAGATATATTCAGAACATTCATCCTAAAGCAGCAGAGTATACATTCTTCTCCAGTGCACCTGGAACGTTCTCCAGAATAGACCATATACTGGGACACAAATCAGCCCTAAGTAAGTACAAAAAGATCAAGATCATGCCGTGCATATCTTCAGACCACAACACTATGAAACTCGAAATCAACCACAAGAAAAAATTTGGAAAGGTAACAAATACTTGGAGACTAAAGAATATCCTACTAAAGAATGAATGGGCTAACCAAGCAGTTAAAGAGGAAATTAAAAAGTATATGGAAGTCAATGAAAATGATAACACCACAACCCAAAACCTCTGGGATGCAGCAAAAGCAATCATAAGAGGAAAGTATACAGCAATCCAGGCCTTCCTAAAGAAGGAAGAAAGATCTCAGATACACAACCTAACCTTACGCCTTAAAGAGCTGGAAAAAGAACAGCAAATTAACCCCAAAACGAGCAAAAGACAGGAAATAATAAAGATTAGAGCAGAAATTAATGCTATTGAAAATGAAAAAACAGTAGAGCAGATCAAGGAAACCAGAAGCTGGTTCTTTGAAAGAATTTAAAAAATTGCTAAACCACTAGCCAGTTTGATCAAAAAGAAAAAGGAAAAGACCCAAATAAATAAAATCAAGAATGAAAGTGGAAAGATCACAACCAACACAACAGAAATAAAAACAATAATAAGAGAATTATATGAGCAATTATATGCCAATAAAATGGGTAATCTGGAAGAAATGGACAAATTCCTAGAAACATACACACTACCAAACTGAAACAGGAAGAAATAGAAAATTTGAACAGACCCATAACCAGTAAGAAAATCAAATTAGTAATCAAAAATCTCCCAAAAAACAAGAGTCCAGGGCCAGATGGCTTTCCAGAGGAATTCTACCAAACATTTAAGGAAGAGTTAACACCTATTCTCTTGAAGCTGTTCCAAAAAAGAGAAATGGAAGGAAAACTTCCAAACTCTTTCTATGAGGTCAGCATTACCTTGATTCCAAAACCAGACAGAGGCCCCACTAAAAAGGAGAACTATAGACCAAATTCCCTGATACACATGGATGCAAAAATCCTCAACAAGATATTAGCCAACCGGATCCAACAATACATTAAAAAAATTATTCACCACAACCAAGCGGGATTTATACCTGGGATGCAGGGCTGGTTCAATACCTGCAAAACAATTAATGTGATTCATCACATCAATAAAAGAAAGGACAAGAACCATATGATCCTCTCAATAGATGCAAAGAAATCATTTGACAAAATACAACATCCTTTTGTGATAAAAAACCTTCAAGAAAGTAGGGATAGAAGGAACATACCTCGAGATCATAAAAACCATATATGAACGACCCAACACTAATATCATCCTCAATGGGGAAACACTGAGAGCTTTCCCCCTAAGGAATGAGACAGGGATGTCCATTCTCGTCACTGTTATTCAACATAGTATTGGAAGTCTTAGCCTCTGCAATCAGACAACACAAAGAAATAAAAGGAATCCGAATCGGCCAGGAGGAGGTCAAACTTTCACTCTTCGCAGATGACATGATACTCTATATGGAAAACCCAAAAGATTCCACCAAAAAACTGCTAGAATTGATTCGTGAATTCAGCAAAGTTGCAGGATATAAAATCAATGCACAGGATATAAAACCAACAATGAAGTGACAGAAAGAGAAATCAAGGAATCGATCCCATTTACAGTTGCACCAAAAACCATAAAATACCTAGGAATAAATCTAACCAAAGAGGTGGAAATTCTATGCTGAAAACTATAGAAGGCTTATGAAAGAAATTGAAGAAGACACAAATAAATGGAAAAAGATTCCATGCTCCTGGATAGGAAGAACAAATATTGTTAAAATGTCGATACTACTCAAAGCAATCTACATATTCAATGCAATACCTATCAAAATAACCGCAACATTCTTCACAGAGCTAGAACAAAAAATCCTAAAATTTGTATGGAACAAGAAAAGACCCCAAATAGCCAAAGCAATCTTGAAAAAGAAAACCAAAGCAGGAGGCATCACAATCCCAGACTTCAAGCTATACTATAAAGCTGTAATCATCAAGACAGTATGGTACTGGCACAAGAACAGACACTCAGATCAATGGAACAGAGTAGAGAACCCAGAAATGGACCCACAAACGTATGGCCAACTAATCTTTGACAAAGCAGGAAAGAATATCCAATGGAATAAAGACAGTCTCTTCAGCAAGTGGTGCTGGGAAAAATGGACAGCAAAATGCAGAAGAATGAACCTGGACCACTTTCTTATACCATACACAAAAATAAACTCAAAATGGATGAAAGACCTCAATGTAAGACAGGAAGCCATCAAAATCCTTGAGGAGAAAGCAGGCAAAAACCTCTTTGATCTTGGCCACAGCAATTTCTTACTCAACCCATCTCTGGAGGCAAGAGAAACAAAAGCAAAAATGAACTACTGGGACCTCATCAAAATAAAAAGCTTCTGCACAGCGAAGGAAACAATTAGCAAAACTAAAAGGCAACCGACAGAATGGGAGAAGCTATTTGCAAATGACATATCAGATAAAGGGTTAGTATCCAAAATCTATAAAGAACTTATCAAACTCAACACCCAAAAAACAAATAATCCTGTGAAGAAATGGGCAAAAGATATGAATAGACACTTCTCCAAGGAAGACATCCAGATGGCCAACCAACACATGAAAACATCACTCACCATCAGGGAAATACAAATCAAAACTACAATGAGATACCACCTTACACCTGTCAGAATGGCTAACATTACCAACTCAGGCAACAACAGATGTTGGTGAGGATGTGAAGAAAGAGGATCTCTTTTGCATTGTTGGTGGCAATGCAAGCTTTGCAGCCACTCTGGAAAATAGTATGGAGGTTCCTCAAAATACTAAAAATAGAAGTACCCTACGACCCAGCAAGTGCACTACTAGGCATTTATCCACAGGATACAGGTGTGCTGTTTCGAAGGGATACATCACCCCCATGTTTATAGCAGCACTGTCAATAATAGCCAAAGTATGGAAAGAGCCCAAAGTATGGAAAGAGCCCAAAGTATGGAAAGAGTCCATTGATGGATGAATGGATAAATAAGATGTGATGTGTATATATATATATATATACAAACACACACACACACACACACACAATGGAGTATTACTCGGCAATCAAAAAGAATGAAATCTTGCCATTTGAAACTACATGGATGGAACTGAAGGGTATTATGCTAAGTGAAATTAGTCAGTCAGAGAAAGACAAAAATCATATGACTTCACTCATATGACGACTTTAAGAGAGAAAACAGATGAACATAAGGGAAGGGAAACAAAAATAATATAAAAACAGGGAGGGGGCAAAACAGAAAAGACTCATAAATATGGAGAACAAACTGAGGGTTGCTGGAGGGGTTGTGGGATGGGGGATGGGCTAAATGGGTAAGGGGCATTAAGGAATCTACTCCTGAAATCATTGTTGCACTATATGCTAACTAATTTGGATGTAAATTTTAAATTAAAAAATAAAAAATTAAATTAAAAAAATTTTTTCAATGGAAAAAAAAAAGTCAGAAAGTCATTCTCTTGGCCAATAAGGAAATTTTCCCTGAGCTATGTGGGTTTCAGTGGAGCCAAATAAATATTTTCAAATATTCCCCTGGTGCCAAATAACCATTTCTTTTTTAATATAACCACAGCTGTTAGCTAGCAGAACAATTTCTTTAAAGGAGTAAGATTCTGGGGCACCTGGCAGGCTCAGTTGGTAGAGCATGAAACTCTTGTGAATTCAAGCTTCATGCTGGTGTAGAGATTACTTAAAAAAAAGTATTTTAAAAATTAAAAAATAAAAATAAAGGAGCAAGATTCATTAATGCCTTCACATAATAAATGTTTAGAGTACTTGCTATATGCCAAGCACTGTGTGAGATCCTGGAAAACAATAGCTTCATAGTTTACAGTCTAGAGTAAAAGACATGTTTAATAAACAATCACTCAAATAAGTGTACATTTCCAATTGTGGAAGCACAATAATGAATAATATAGGTTCTCTGAAAAAGAACAGCAGAGATTCTCATCAAGTGTCTCTCAGAAAAGGACATTTAAATTGAGGCAGGAAAAGTGAGCAGCAGCTAACCAGTCAAAAGGTGGAAGAATGTCCCAGGATAAGGGGCCAGCAGTAGCTCAAAGATGCTAACTGTACACGGCTCACATATATATTTAGCTCTATGTATAGACATGGCCACTAAAATGCCAAGAGGTATTTCAAAGATACTGAACATAACTCCTTTTTAAAAAATTTTTATTTAAAGAAAATGTTTGCTACATTTAATTACTCCTTGGTTAGGTGATTATTATTCAAGGTAAAAAATAGTTACACATAAAAGGAATGTGAGAAAGAAACGTTGGAAAAGTGACTGCAGAGGTGATAAAGTAAAGGAAATTTTCAACTTTTCATGTCTGTGGGCCCTATTCCTGGGCTCTCAGGGAAGTTATACTTTACCATTTACCAAGGTCAAAATGACTTGCCAAAACCTCAAAGCATGGGCTCTATTCCTGCCCTGAGCCTACACTGTACATTTGCTTCATTAAAAAAATAATAATAATAACCAAATAGGAGAATTCCAAACATAAAAAAAGAAAAAGAAGAAAACCTCCCTGGCTCCCATAAGATTTAAATGATACAGCCTTGCACATAGTATAATAAACATAAGATAAAGTCTATAACTTTCTGGAATGTCCTTTGCTATGACAATGTGTAACCCTTTATATTAAAAAAAAAAAAAAGTATATAATCCTGCACCAAATCTTCCTTCCCTGGAGCAGTCTCTTCTTTGTGAAGGTTGGGTATCCTGGGCAGCTGTCCTAACTTGGACTCAAATAAAACTTTTTCATTTTCTTCGAAAATTTCTAAAAGCTTTATTCATTTTGTATCAACATTTCCCAACAGACTAAGACTAGTGATTCTAATCAGGTCTTGGCTGTATGAAATCTGGCAGAATCAAACAGAATCTCAGTTTCTCAGAATACCAGTGGCTAATAAATATACAGAAGACTGGGTAGTGAAGCCAAGGAGATAGGGAACCAAGAAGTTGAAGGAGAGACAGGAGCTCTCAGCAGAGAACAGCAAGAGCCAATGCACAGAGAGGAACAGCCACCAAAGCGGAAGGCATGTGAAAGGAAGTGGCTCCTCCAAGGTTTTTTTTAAAATCCCCCACAAAACAGAAATAAAAATAGAACTCTTAGCTTCCCACCGGAGGAACCATCAGACTCAATCCCCCACCACCCCAGCCTCCTTGCTTATCAGTTCTCATCTTTTCTGTTTCCTCTGGCTCTACATGTTGGCTGTTCTCCTTGTGTGTTTAAACTGAGGACCCAACTTTGGTCCATGTGGCTCTGACCCAGTCTGTTGGGGATGTTCTAACAATTGCCCCTCAGCTGCATGCTTTGCAGTTGAGATGAGAAACCTGAGCCCTGTCCATCTCCCTGGAACAACACCTGGTCAGACCCACAGAACTGGCCATTAGGAAAGGGCACAGATGGGCTGCTATGGGACTAGAAGGGCCTTCTCACATGCAAAGCAGGTTAGCCTTGAGCCTTTAGGTTTGGTGCCACCATCACTTCAGAGGAAGACTGCTATCAGATCTGTGCTTTAGAAAGTTGTCTGGAACTAAGCGTGAAAAATGGATTTGGGGCACCTGGGTGGCTCAGTTGGTTGAGCATCCGACTCTTGGTTTCAGTTCATGTCATGATCTCACAGTTTGTGAGTTCAAGCCCCGCTTGGACTCTGCTCCAACAGCACAGAGCCTGCTTGGGGTTCTGTCTCCTCTCTCTGCCCTTCCCCTGCTTGCTCTCTCTCTTTCAAAATAAATACAAATAAACTTAAAAAAAGAAAGAAAGGAAAATGGATTTGAGGGGGCAAAGCTGAAACCACGGAGACTAGTTAGGGGGTAAAGCCTGAGCCAAAGGAAAAGCAATACAACAGGAAGATACATTCGAGAGGCATTTTGGAGTTGGTGGCATGCCTTAGTGAGCCCTTAAAAATGTACAGGACAATAAGGAAAATACTGCAGATGACTCTGAGGTTCCTAGCTTGGAAAACTAGAGGACAGGGTGATATTCACAAAGCAGGAAGTACACAGCATAATGTAAAGAGTTATCCAATCACTGTGTTGTACACCTGAAACTGCTACATTGTACATCAATTATACTTCAATGAAAAAAAAAGCAAGTTCAATACAAAAACAGATGCCATATATATGAGCAGAATGGTTCTACAACTAATTATCTCCAGTACCTTCTCTCAGCAGCTTTAATGAAATCTTTGTTTTGGTTAATCTGACACTGCTTATAGCATCCTGTGGAATTTCTACATGAATTGGGAGGGGGAAGAATATTTCTGAGGGATAGTTTTAAAATACAAATTTATGTCATTGAATTAAAGATACCTTCATTAAAATGATTCTCCTACTAGTAAATTCCCAAAGAATATACTCTTTTTTATTGAGGTTATCATTGACATGGGAAAGAAGCTGTCCACATTTAATGTATACATCTTGATGAGTTGAAGCATAAGTATACACCTGTGAAATCACCACCATAAACAATACCATAAACATAACCATCACCTCTAAAAGTTTCCTTTCCTCTATCTTTCTTTGTAAGACAATTTCTATCTTAGATTCATAACTTTTGGAGACCAGGAGGTCAGGCTATAGGGAATCAGAGCACTGTGAGGAGACTGGGGTTGGGGAGCAGACTGTTGAAAAGAAGATGTAGGTGGCCCCTTCTGCCAGGGGTCCCTGAGTGAGTGGCAATAATGGAGACCATGTTGACATTATCTGAAACAAACGCATTCTTTGTAAGCCTCTTGCAGCCTTGGCAGCCACAAAGAACACACTCTGGGGACTCACAAATAAGACTTTGCCTAAACTAAGTGGTCATATCACTAAGGATGGGAGGCAGAATCATAGGAGGAGAATGTTTGAGGGAGACAAATCCTGCATTTTCCACCAACGTGTATCCATAGATAGGGTGGGAATTTCAGGGTAATTGCTTCACGTGGAAGAAGAAAAAACTGCAAAGTAGCTGTCAGAGCCAACCCTCACACCTGACAACTCCGATTGTGATAGACCAGGCTGCAGAGGCCCTGGAAACCAAAGTTCACACCACCTCCTTCTCATTTATCTTTCTCAATGGAGAGTTTCATTTTCAAATGGTAAGAACGGACTTCCAGTCTCAATGGTAGACTAAGATAGTGGGGGAAAAAAATCACTCTTCTGAAAATATGAAAATTCTGGATATCGTATAAGAATGGAGTGTTTGGAACACATGCCTGAATGCAAAGGGTGTGCATCACTCCTCAGGCACATTTTAATCAAAGCCAGAAGAGGGTGCCAGAGCAGTGAGCGGAAGCAAAGCCAGAGAGGCCATTGAGTCTTTGAGCTAAAGCGCCAGGATGGATGGAAGCTTTGAGTTTCTGTGAGATGATGGTCTCCTCAGTACGGAGGGGATGGTGTGTTGGACCCGGTAAATCCAGGAGCTGTGCAAAGCCACCCAGTCCCAAGAGCTAAGACTAGAAACTGACCCACCCACCTTTTTTGGGCTCAGAGACATGTGTGAAAGGACTTTGGGTGGAAGGAGACTCACTCCTAAGGAATCAGCCTCCACCCTGCATGAGTGTGGGATCAGAGGTAGCACAGACCTGCACAGCAAATGTGCACCCATCCCATAAGGATACTTTCCACAGCCCAGTGCCTTGGTGGGACATCTAAAATGCCTATCTAACATGTATATCTATAATCCATTTAGTTTTTGAAGAATATATTGTCTTTATGAAAGTAAAAAAAAAAGTTTGACTTTATAAACTGTGCCTTTTTCTTAATAAATGTTTGCAACCTCAAGCTGGAGTTGGAATTAGTTTCACTCCGGAGAGCCAAAATACTAACACATGAATATCTTATGGCGCCATCTAGTGCCCAAGGGTTGTATATCCACACTGCTTTACTATGAATAAGCATCTCTATCATAGGTATCTAAAGATTTCATGAACCATTGTTTGGAAGGGCCATGAATGCCTGCAGTGTTAGGTTAGCAGTTCTTTATCTCTGTTAAAATAATGTTCTGTACATATCACTTGTGGAGTCCGTGTGTTTTTGCTCCACACATGCCCATTTCCACGGTCTGGACATGTAGGAATCCATTCCCATTCATGTCTGGGACTGCCATGCTGTACACAGGACCTGGAACAAGCGAGGTGCTGAGTAAATCTGGATGGATGAGAATAGAAATATCAACAATTTGGTAGAACTACACTGTCATTTAAAAGGAAAAATTTTGATGCCCAAAGTGATTGCCTTATAAGAAAAAGGTGTATCTTCACAAAAAATGGCAATAGTCTCTTGTAGTAAAACTATATACAACCATTTCTTCTGTAAATTGCTTTGAGACTCAGCATTTGGAGCTTAATGGCCTGATTGTGTTGTCAAGGGTCCTCGCTCACAGAAAATGCCTCCCATTTGTGTGGCACTCTAAAGGGATGAACTGAGGTCCATGATAGCATTTGCCTAATCAGAAGTACATGCAGGGGTCAGCTCTCTCGATCTGCATCCTTAGGGATGGCACCCCCAGCTTCGGTGAAGAATAAACACATTCTGTTTGTTTGCCTGTGTTTTTGCTGGTTTGTTTTTCAGGGGTAGGAGCTGGTTTCCTAACTGTAAATTGAACTGTCTCATATATTTCAACAAAATAGAGTAAAAAATTGGTATTTTCACCTCTTGCCAGCTACTGGTAATAAGGGTTTTTATATTTTCCACTTCTTTGATAAGCAAGTGCCTGTTAGAGATGGACAATTTCTCCAAACTGGGTAAAGCCCCTTGACTGGAGCTTACCTGAAAGCATAAACAAAATGTCAGAGCCACAAAATTTAGTGAAAAGAGTTGCAAACACTCTAGAGTAACAATAAGGGCAAGTTCCTTTCAGCTTACAGAAATGAACAGTCTAATCCTGTCCTTACCTCAAACTGAAGGTCATAAACCATCACTGCTAGTGTTCCTTCAGGCCTCACTTTAGACAGGCCTCAACCTTGACTAGAAAGTGCCTCCTGTGGCCCTCTCCAGGCTCTGATGTGGGCAGGACAAGGGGGTCACCAAGAATACTTCATGAAAATAAGCTATGTTATGTTATTTGTCAGTAAATTATAGAATAAGTTGTTTCAGCTCTGGATTTGTCTTATTCCTGGTAGGTTAAAAGGGGTGGGGGTTGAATTTAAAAAGCTTGTCAAAGGGAGCCTGGGTGGCTCAGTTGGTTAAGCATCCAACTTCTGATTTTGGCTCAGATCATGATCCCAGGATCATGGGATTGAGTCCCATGTCAGGCTCCGTGCTGAGCATGGAGCCTGTTTAAGATTTTCTCTCTCTCTCTCTCTCTGTCCTTTTCTCCCACTTGCACTCTCTCTCTCTAAAAAAATAAAGATAAAAAGCTTGTCAAAGTAACATAACATACTATCCTTGCATACGTGTTTTAGTTCTGTTCTCTACCTTCTAATTCATCTTTGAGATCATTTGCAACTGGAAAGCAAAGGAATCCAAATTAAATCAAGATATTATTTTTCATCTATTTGAGTAGGATTCTTTTTAAACTACCAATGCCCAATATTTTGGCAAGGGTGTGGGAGGCACAAATTTATACAAACTTTCTAGAGAGTAAAAAGTGCATGCCCTTTGACTCAGAAATTCCATTATGGGGTTTATCCCAAACACAAATGTAGAAAGAACACTGCAAGAATTTTTAATATACCACTTATTCACAACAGAAAAGCTTGGGAAATAATGTGAATCCTCAAAAGTAGGATAATGGTTAACTAAGTTATGATATTTCCACATGATTAAGCATCATGTAATCATTTAAAAAGTATATGGAAAATTATTTGAAGAGAGAAAAATTCACAATATAAAAATGGAAGGAAAAAAAAACCTACTACCAAGCAGTGTGTACATATTTACAAACTATGGTAATGTGAGAAATAGATATCTCTAGGTGTTGTTATGGGTAATTCGATTTTTCTCTTTGGGGTTTACAGATTTGCACAATGAGCATGATTACCTACACTAACCTCAAAAATAAACAATACATTATATACAAAAAATTCAAAAGAAGAAGAGTCATGTGTTGGATAGAGTCACAAGCCTGAATGAGGAAACAAAAATAGCCATTGTTCCTCCAAAATAATCATGACTCTGTAACTGCAACTCAGCAGTCATCACAGGGGCCAGCCAAGTGTCACTGCTTTTCATCATTGATGTGATGAGATTACATGAATCTACCTCGGATTTTATTTTCATAAATTATACTAGTATGGTCCTGTAGCAGGACTCTATTCTGCACATGTATAAGATATACGCTGAGACAATAAGGGGGCTCACACATTTGCGGCAAGACTTCACAACTGGAGTGGCTGGAAGAAGATGGCAGCACACACAGGTGTCTCCATAACCAGGAAGTTTTAGCACGACCACGACACGTGGGAGGAAGTGCAAGCTGGGAAGAGGAAGGAGACTGGAAAGAGGTCGTTAAATGTCTTGGAAGACTAGAAAGATGCTGTGCAGGGACTTTAGAGTTTGGGTATGTTCAGTAGGTTAGTGGCAGAACTTTTTCCCAAGCATCTTAAGCACGCTGATGTCCCAATTAAGACCTGTGGTTTTGTTTTTTTTTTTTTTTAATTTTTTTTCCCAACGTTTATTTATTTTTGGGACAGAGAGAGACAGAGTATGAACGGGGGAGGGGCAGAGAGAGAGGGAGACACAGAATCAGAAACAGGCTTCAGGCTCTGAGCTGTCAGCACAGAGCCCGACGCGGGGCTCGAACTCACGGACCGCGAGATCGTGACCTGGCTGAAGTCGGACGCTTAACCGACTGCGCCACCCAGGCGCCCCAAGACCTGTGTTTTAGAAGTGTGTGTGTGTGTGTGTGTGCGTGTGTGTGTGTGTGTGAGAGAGAGAGAGAGAGAGAGAGAGAGAGAGAGAGAGAGATGGAAGATGAATTGAAAGCAAAGAAGCCAGAGGCAAAGCTACCAGTACAAAAGCTGTTAGAGAGGCATTGTGGTGGTCGAGGGACCAGGGCTTGGTGATCAAATGGAAGGAGGAAGTGACTGAGTAGACATTTAGAAGGTGGCTGTGATGGTGTCATCAGTACAAACCGTGGATGTTTTGCGCAATACTGTCTATATAACTGCCTATATGAATAGACAGCTTTCTACAGACCCCTAGCCTGTTTCTCCTTTAACAAGTGATAATGTACCACTCCACTTCTAGTTTATTACAGCAATAAAGAGCCCCTCTGCACCTTAGAGGACATGGAGTTTGTAACATTATGGTATGATATATGTTACCATATTTGTTACAGACACATGTGTTACTATATATATATATATATATATATATATATATACCATGTGGTCCAGCTACCTCTTCATTAAGCACAAGGTTAGAAGAGCAGTAGTATAGATAACTTAAAACTGGATCTTTTTAAAATACAATTTTAGAAAATAGGAAATAGGTATGTTCATTAAAAAAGCAAATTTTGACCTGGACAAAACAAAAAGTTTGTTACGTTTATATTTATAGCTTTTGTTGTTGTTGCTGCTGCTGGGGCTGTTTTACCGTTAAGTGATGTATGTGTGAAGCAGACATTTTCAGCTCTTCCTTGAGCCTCACATCATCTCCCATTGAGGTGCAGACCCTGGATAGGCCAGACAGAAGGGAGCTGATAGACAGGGGTGCTGGGTAGTCATCACCCAGCAGATAAGCCATAAGTGGCCAGAGGTCATATGTCTGCCTCACTGGCTCCTCATAGAAAGGACAATCAATCCTCTAAGCAAAGTGTGTATTTTCTGGCCATTAATTTTTATAGGCTGCATCTCACTTTTCATGTTCCTCTTGTATGTTTACAATGGAAATGTTCGTTGGCTGAAACAAATTTCAGAATTGGCGTATCTTTCAGAGCACAGATTGGTAGTTGTCAGAAGCAGGGGGGAGGGGATGTGTGAAAAGGATGTAGGTGGTCAAGAGGTACAAACTTTCAGTTTGTAGATGTTATCTTTATAACATCTACAAATTTGTCCCCCCTCTCTGCAACGAGAGGTGGTCTTTCCCATTTTTAAGAAAGCAATCTGTTTCCTAAGCAGAGAACGATTAGCTTATTAGAGGGTGCAAAGAAAATAGCCATTTTCCATGTTCTCTTCTTGATAAATGTTAACAAAGCCTGTGTTCGTAGGTTTCTTCCTTCTTTGAGGGCTTGAATGGGTAGAAATTTTGAGGACTCAGTTCTCAACAAACTTTTGTCTATCTGTCTTTCTTTTTCCACACGGCAACCACAAAGTAGTTTTTAAAGACCTCAAAGAAAGCCCTTGTTTCAGAATCACCCATATTTGAACATAGAAGGCAGTTGCTTCTATCATACTGTCTCTCATGAAAAAAAAGCTCCCACTGGGGCAACCCACTTTCCACTAAGAAGACTGTTCTCTGCACAGTCTCTGGTGTTTGGGTGCACAGCACGTCACAGCCGGCACTTATGCACAGTCACATTTCCAAACTGCCACCTTCCTCCCTGGCTTTCCTGCTGAAAAGCAGTGAACATGGCCCCCCACTGTTAGTGCCTCCTGCTTTGTCTGGGAACACCAATGAGATGGGCCATCCTCTGGAGAGATGCCAGTCCCGGGCCCTTTGTCTTGGCAGGAGCCTGGATTAGTGAAAACCTCCAACCCAAGCCGGAATTCACAAATCACTCTAGGACAGTTTCCCCACTTCGGAGGGAGGCTTTGCTTCAGCTTGACTCTGGCTGGGGAAGGAGAGTCCCTTGGTTTCCTTAACAACACTGGAGTGTATGCTAAGAAGGGACCCCATCCTTGCCTCCCTCCTCTTTTACTTTCTGTTTCCATTCTGAGCGTCAATCTCTCCTAAAAGGCCATGAAACTCTCTCACACACACCATCCACACCCTTCTCACTGTTCTCCTTGTCCCCAACCCACACTGGCAGGTGTGGGTAGGTGGTATTTATTGTGGCAGGGAATGTTCTTAGCACCCCAGGGATGCTAATGCAGGGCGTCTAGCACTGAGCTTCACTAATCACTTTTAAACTGAGGCCAGCTCTGGCACAGAGTGAAGCAGAGTTCTTCTGAAGTTACTCAAACTGTGGCCAGAGCCGCCACTCAAAGCTCATACCATGAGAACTGCCTGGGGCATGAATCTAACTTTAGACGGTTTATGAGAACAAACAGAACTCAGCCTCTAGATCCAGAGGAGAAATACCCAACTGGACCCTCCATTGATCCCTGGACAGCTCTGCAACCATGGGACAGAATCTACACCCCCCAGACCCAGGCTCTCTGCCCCATTTTTTCTAATGCTAGAGGTACTGGTTTTGAAGGGGGCAGAAGATGAGTGTGGTCAAGGACCCAACATAAAAGTCTACGATCCTTCCACCCATCCCAAACCTTTGGAGCATCATGGCAAGCAAACGGAATTGGCTTTTCTGTGCACCGGCTGTGACATAAAGCATCCCAAGAAAAAGGTTCTTGCTCTTTTGCTAAAACAAGGATTTTCACGTGTCAATGAGGCATTATTTTCTATCTATAGTTAAATTGCTTATTTTATCCAGAAAATGAGTTAATAAGTGGTAAGGCCTCCAATAGAGAATAAAATCAGGGGTACCTGGCTGGCTCAGTGGCTGGACCACACACCCTCTTGATATCAGGGCTGTGAGTTTGAGCCCCATGTTGAGTGTGGAGATCACTTAAAAATAAAATCTTAAAAATCAAGAAATAAAGTCATAGGTAGTCACTTTTTAAAATGTAGCTTAAAAGGCTCCATTGTCACAAACTAGATATGACTTTAGTAGATAAATGACTGATATCTGCTGGGGGGAAAAGCTAGTGATCTTTTAAAACCAAAGCCGTCCCTTTTGTCAGATGATCCTCAACTTTAGCATAATGATATTAATTCTATACAACATGCTAATTAATTCAGTTGCCTTACAAATAGTTCTTGATGCCATTTTATTTCAGAAGAAGGGACACTAAGAAGTGATTCTACTGTCGCTTCTCAGTAGAGAGACTAAGTAAAGGTTCTATGAAACATGCTTTTTTTTTTTTTACATCTGAGGTAAATATCTTTCCATAGACATTAAAAGATTTTTTTAAATAGAAAATTACCCACACCATTCGGGTGGAGTTTCGGGGACTTGCGGCCTTCTCCTCAGAGTAGTGTAGCAGGCTCCAGTCTCTGAAGAAAGTCCCGGTGGCCTCCAAAGATGTGCCTTCACCCTGTCTCCATGCGGGAGGCAGGTCCTCTCTGGCATGTGTGCACCATAGCCTGTCTGCCCAGCCCCACAGGCTGTCAGCCGGAGCATATGACTGTGCCCAGAGCTGGCACCACAGGACAGCCACCCCCCAGGCTCTTGTCATCGGTACAGCCTGGAATCACTGCTGTGTGATACAAATCAAATCCGTGTTGGGTAACAATATTTTGGTGTACCCATTCCTTTAGGTTTTCTAAAAATCCCTCCCTCTGGCAATTCAGACCAACAAGCTTTACATGGCTTTTGAGCTCCCTGGAGCTTTTTTCACAAATTACTCATTGGCCTCCATTGAGGGACATTATGAACAAGAAACTTGTTGAATCTCACAGTGTGTTTACCATAAAGAACTTGCTAATTGCATTGCACTTGCTAATTACATTGCACATCCTCTCCAGGAGATCCCACAAGAAATTTTACTTTGAGTCTCAGAGTCAGGAATGAATATGCTTCCTCTACATAACTAATTAAAATTAATTTGTTATAATTTTATTGTCACTTTGAAGCCTGTTACCTGCTTTCTTTGAATACATTGCTGAAAAGCTGAGAGTCCAATTTGAAGCTTATCCTTAGCAAACCATCATCTACAATATACGGTTTAAATTTTTTTAATATTTTCTGCACAGTGAAGAAAATATCAACAAAACTAAAAGCCTGAATGGGAGAAGATATTT
This sequence comes from Herpailurus yagouaroundi, assembly GCF_014898765.1. NCBI lineage: Eukaryota > Metazoa > Chordata > Mammalia > Carnivora > Felidae > Herpailurus > Herpailurus yagouaroundi. The sequence goes on along the minus strand of NW_024412406.1, from coordinate 744,893 downwards.
GCAAATGGCATATCCGATAAAGGGTTAGAATAAAAAATATACTAAAGCGCTGATACAACTCAACACCCAAAAAGCAATTAACCCAATTAAAAAATGGGCAGAAGAGGGGCACCTAGGTGGCTCAGATGGTTAAGCATCCAACTTCAGCTCAGGTCATGATCTCATGGTCCGTGAGTTCAAGCCCCGCATTGGGCTCTGTGCTGACAACTCAGAGCTTGGAGCCTGCTTTGAATTCTGTGTCTCCCTCTCTCTCTGCCCCTCCTTACTCCCACTCTGTCTCTCTCTGTCTCTCAAAAATGAATAAATGTTAAAAAAAATTTTAATGGGCAAAAGACGCAAAGTCATTTCTCCAAAGAAGACATACAGATGGCCAATAGACACATGAAAACATGCTCAACATCACTCAACATCAGGGAAATATAAATCAAAACTACAATTAAAAAAAACTGAAATATCACCTCACATCTGTCAGAATGGCTAAACTCAAAAACACAAGAAACAAGTGTTGGCAAGGATGTGGAGAAAAAGAAACCCTTTTCTTGCACTGTTGGTGGGAATGCAAACTGGTGCAGCCATTCTGGAAAACAGTATGGAGTTTCCTCAAAATATTAAAAATAGAACTACTCTATTCTCCAGTAATCACACTACTGGATATTTACCCAAAAATACAAAATACTCATTCAAAGGGATACATGCAGGCCTGTGTTTATTGCAACATTATTTACTATAGCCAAACTGTGGAAGCAGCCCAAGTGTCCATCGATATATGAATGGATCAAGAAGAGGTGTATATATATATATATAATAAAATATTGCTTAGCCACAAAAAAGAATAAAATCTTGCCATTTGCAACAACACAAATAGAGCTATAGAGTATAATGCTAAGCAAAATAAGTCAGTCAGAGAAGGACAAATACCATATGATTTCTCTCATATGTGGAATTTAAGAAACAAAACGCGTGAACAAAGGGAAAAAAGAAAGAGAGAGAAACCAAGAAACAGACTCTTAACTACAGAGAACAAACAGAGGGGAGGTGGGTGGGGGTGATGGGTGAATTAAGTGATGGGGATTAGAGTGCACTTATTACAGTAAAACATAAAATAATAGAAATTTTAATATTTTTGCATTTTATTTATAATTTAATATAACAATCTTACCTTCTAGTTTTTTCCTATTCCTTCTACTTTCAATTTAATTTTTTCCTGCTTTTCTCTTGCAATCAATTCAAATTAATTTTTACCTCAGTTATATCTATTTGTATTAGATAACTAAAAACCTTTGAAACAGAGAAAAGAATAAATAAAGACTGGAATATCCAGGACTTTGATTTAGTTATTTCCTAGAGGCAAATAAAATATCTCTCTCCAGGAAATAGAATGCAGAAAATATCTCTCCAGGAAATAGAATGCAATTATAGAGGAGTGCCTGGGTGGCTCAATTGGTTAAGCATCCAACTCTTGATTTTGGTTCAAGTCATGATCTCATGGTGTGAGTTCAAGCTCAGTGTTGGCTTCTGGGTTTCATGCTAAACAGGCAGAGCCTGCTTGGAATCACCTCTCTCTCTCTCTCTCTCTCTCTATTGCTCTGTCCCTCTCCTGCACTCATTCACTCACTCTCTTTTGCTCTCTCAAAAGAAATAAACTTTAAAAAAACTTTAGAATTCAATATAGAAATGTAGAGTTAGAATAATAATTTATAGAATATTGTTGCAAACAAATCTACTAGTTAATACTCAAAGCACCACCTTAGAAAGGATTGAAAGTGGACCCAAAACTGGAACAAATGCAACAGAAAGAGGAAGACAATGGTTTATGAAGCCAGATCTGAGGTAAGACACCCAATGTTACCTCCAGAGTCACAAACCATATGTGGGGTTTTTTTAAGATTTATTTATTTTGTTATATTTTAAGTAAGCTCTATGCCCAACACAAAGTTTGAACTCATGACCCCAAGATGGAGAGTCACGTGCTCTACCGACTAAGCCAGCCAGGGGCCCCAAACCATACGTATTCATTTCTATCCGTACTGGATTGAATAGTGACCCGTAAAAGATATGTCGAGGCAGAACCTCAGAATGTGACTTTATTTATGTTCAAATCAAATGCAGAGACCAGACTTGAAAATTCCGTGAGCAGATCAAACCAGTTGAGTCATACAAGCAAAGCTTAATTTCACTTATGTTGCAAAACCAGCGAGGCTATCTTGACCTGTGTCCCTTCTTGCCTGTGCCTGTGAAAATCATAAGTGAAACTTAAGTTGTTCCCCAAAATTGATCTGAAGTAACCACTAAGCAAGTCCCTTCCATTTAAGAAAATTCTAATATTGTAACCAGTCACTGTGAAGAAAAACAGCGACTGCTTCTGCGTTGTGTCAACTGCTTTGTAACAATATACCTCTGAGCATCCTTCCATGTTTCGGTTTGGGTGCTTCTGGTGTGCAAACTGTCTTTTTGGTGTATTTCACAGTAAACTTGTACTAATTACTACTTCAATGATTTATTTGTTTTATTTCTGGGTTTTTTCCCCTGAATATTTGAAATAAGCATCTTTTAAAATGTAATGAAGGAAACGATCTAGCAAAGAGATCATCCTAAATTAACATGGGGCCTAAATCCAGTAGAAATGGAAGGAGGAGACTCAGCGGGGAAAGCCATATGAAGACTAAAGCAGCGACTGGAGGGCAGCCAGCAGCTAAGGAAAGCCAAGGATTGCCAGCAACCACCAGAAGCTGGAAGAGAGGCACAAAGCACATTGTCACTCACATCCTCCAGAAGGAATCAAACCTGTCCTTACATCCACTTTGGATGTCTGGCCTCCAGAACCATGAGAGAATGAATTTCTGTTGTTTTTAAGCCACCCTGACTATGATAGTTTATTACAATAACGCTGGGAAACTAATACACCATCTTAAGTCTCCAGATTCAAATTCACACTAATTCATGTTCTAGGTTTTAGAACCTATTATCTGTGAATTAAAGTCTTGGTTAAAGTAATTTTTTCAAAGTGTAGAGGCTTAAATATTTGGAAAAAACATTCCAAATACAAATCAGTAATTATTTGTCATATTAAGTTGAAGATGTTTAAACTTTGGCTTAAGTATCTTAAGTTTCCAGGAGTTTATACACTTAAAGACCATTCACCGTCACATTTGTATACAACATATTTTAATAGACATGGTAAGATATGCAATAGAATGAAAAGAATACAACTCATATGTGCACATCTTGTCAATCGAACATAAATTCCTCAAAATATAGTTATCAGTCTTGTGCTTATGTCATGGAACGTAGATCTTCTTGACAAACATTTTTTAAATATGCAAGCAAAGAAAATAGTAAGCTGTTACATAACTACCAGGAGACAGAGAGAAAGGGTAAGAGAGAATTTATTAAGACAAGAAAACCCAGGACATATAATAATACAGGACAAAATCAAAATGGATATTAGACAGTGATGAAAGATATTATTGGGGCACCTGGATGGCTCAGTCAGTTAAGTATCTGAGTTCAGTTCAGGTCATGATCTCATGGTTCACAAGTTCGAGCTCTTCGTCAGGCTCTCTGCCTAGACAGCTCAGAGCCTGGAACCTGCTTTGGATTCTGTCTTCCTCTCTCTCTGCCCCTCCCCCGCTTGCACTCTGTCTCTTTCTCTCTCTCAAAAATAAATAAAACATCAAAAAAAATTTTTAAGGTATTATTATTGTTAAGTATAAATCTGTTTTTCTTATTTTAGAAAAAAATAAGGGTGCCTGGGTAGCTCAGTGGGTTAAACATCCGACTCTTGGTTTTGGCTCAGGTCTTGATCTCACGGTTTGTGACTCTGAGTGCCCTAGAGGGCTCTTGATGGCAGTGTGTAGTCTGCTTGGGATCCTTTCTCTCTCCCTCTCTCTGCTCCTCCATGCTTGTGTTCTCTCTCTCTCAGAAATAAATAAACTTAAAAAGAAAAATAGAAATGATTTCATGAAAGTTGTAAGAAGGAAAAAGAAATTTGTGAGATTTATTGTACATTTTTACAAAAAAAAAATCTGGGTGTTCTATTTACTCAGTTCATATTGAACTTGGTGAAGTAAAGAATATCCAAATATTTAGAAATTAGTCTGCAGTACCTAATTTCACCAGAGGATGGTAGAATAGGGTCAAAACATATGAAAAAGTCTTTGCTACTTTATATTTTTCTCTCATGAATTCATACAACAAAGTCATCTGATATATCTAACTGGTAGAATTATCAAAACCTTTTTATTCAAAAACAAAAATTAGCAGGGCACCTGGCTGGCTCAGTCAGTGGAGCGTGCAACTCTTTCAACGTTTTTATTTTTTTTTGTTTTTGGGACAGAGAGAGACAGAGCATGAACGGGGGAGGGCAGAGAGAGAGGGAGACACAGAATCGGAAACAGGCTCCAGGCTCTGAGCCATCAGCCCAGAGCCTGACGCGGGGCTCGAACTCACGGACCGCGAGATCGTGACCTGGCTGAAGTCGGACGCTTAACCGACTGCGCCACCCAGGCGCCCCTGGAGCATGCAACTCTTGATCTTGGGATTGTTGAGTTCAAGCCCCAGATTGGATGTAGAGACTACTTTTAAAAAAATTAAATTTTTACAATTAAAAAAATTTTAAGAAGGTGATACGTACTGTTGGTTGTTAGTAGGGAGAGAAAGTTGGGAAAAACTCCACCCTGGGACATCAAAATGTGACCTACAAGTTCTTTGTCACATCAAATCAGCATAACAAGAAATTAAGTCTGTGAAAGAACATCTTTCAGAGAGACAGTTAAAAACAAAATGAGTTGATTTGTAAGAACTTTACAAAAGTTGGAGAGAAGGGAACCTATTACCCAACCACAATCTTCCATTCAAAACCCATAAAGAGAGGCACCTGGGTGGCTCAGTCTGTTAAGCATCCAACTTCAGCTCAGGTCATGATCTCACAGTTTGTGAGTTTGAGCCCCATATCAGACTCTGTGCTGACAGCTTGGAGCCTGGACCTGCTTTGGATTCCATGTCTCCATCTCTCTCTGGTTCTACCCCACTCACACTCTGTCTCTCTCTCTCTCAAAAATAAAATAAACAGTAAAAAAAAAATCATAAAGTGTTTAGTAACACATTGGGAGGGTCCAGCAGTAGCCAGCAAGAAAGAGAAGGCTGTTTTTTCCTACTCATGAAAATTCCTAGTGTGCACCTCGCTAACCATCTTACACTCTTCCCATCACATCCACCCAACTTCTACAAAAAGATCAAGATATTTTGATCTTCAACAGGAACTTGAGCTGCTCAGTGAGGGAAAACTTGGGGGCAAGTGTAGGCAGTGAATAGTCCACATTTTATTTTTAAACAGTAACTGAGTTCCTGCTAAGTACAAACTACCAGGTTCTGGGGATTTCCAAGATAAATACGATCTGGTTCCTGACCCTGACACCTTAAAAATGTTGAGAGTTAAGTGCTATTGCCTGCCATTGGTCCTTCCATCCTGCAGATTCTCTCACTCCTGGTTTACAGTTCCCATGGAAACAAGCACTCCGACCCTGAGAAACCATGGGCTCAGTGCCAAGCTCCTCTCTGGGGACTCTGAGTCCTTATTGTCACCTTCTATCTGGATTCCTGACCTTTCTTGTCTGGTCCCTGCTGACCCAGACAGCCTCCCTGAATAACTCCCAGCCTTTACTCATCTCTGAGAATTAACGCATCTTCCTAGCCCAGCCCTACCTCTCCTATACCTGGTAGACAGTATCCTCTGTTGGCCTGCAATAACCTAGTCCTGACTCGACTACAGGATGCATGCAGGTGGGCTTTTAAAGTTTGGCAATGATAGAAAACACCTGAGGGTAACTTGCATAAGCATAGAACGTGAAAGTAAATTACTATGGAAATGACAAATATTTACATCATAACTTCAGACAATATTTTATCTCACTATTTCTTTGTGTCAATATGGACAGAATTGAAGGCATCAGAACCTGCTTTTTGAATTCTTATCCCCTGGAATTGTTCCAACATAGAGACTGAAGGAGGAGTTCTGAGTTTCTAATTCCAGATCTGCTATTTACCTGCTGTGTGACCATGCAAAAGTTACCACACATCTCTGAGCCTAAATTTCCTCAACTGTAAAATCAAACTAAGAATAATACTTACCTCACAGGTTGGTCATGAGGAGTAAATGAGATAATATACGTTAAAGGTATTAGGCATAGCACATGGAACAATGAGTATTCAATAAATGTAAGGAGAGAATAGCATTGCTACATGTTAAAGCTATTTTCCAGCTATTTAAGAAATCTGAAAGCATTAGCATTAGAATTTTTATTGCTTGCATTTTTATTCTGAAAGTTTCAAGTGGAAAATACATAAAATATCCAATTATATAAAGAACCAATTTTCACATCTGATTAGTCAGTCCCCAATTTCCCTAGGGTACATATTCAGGCTTCTCCCTTTTTTATTCTTTCCCCCCTGCCACTTGCATTTTTAACTTGACTTTCTTTTTACTATAGATTTATTGTTTTTAAGGATTTCTTTTTTTTGTTTAATGTTTATTTATTTATTTTGAGAGAGAGAGAGCAGGGGAGGGGCAGAGAGAGAGGGAGAGAGAGAGAATCCCAGGCAGGCTCTCCACTATCAGCAGAGCCCAACACGGGGTTCATTGTCACAAACACTGAGATGATGACCTGAGCCAAAATCAAGAGTTGGGTGCTCGGGGTGCCTGGGTGGCTCAGTCAGCTGAGCATCTGAGTTTGGTTCAGGTCATGATGTTGCAATTCATGAATTGGAGCCCCACGTCAGGCTGCATGCTGACAGAGCCTGGAGCCTGCTTTGGATTCTGTGTCTCCTTCTCTCTCTCTCTATGCCTCCCTCACTCACACTCTGTCTCCCTCTCTCTCTCAAAAATAAAGAAACATTCAAAAAAATTTTTTGTAAAGAGTCGGACGCTCAACCAACTGAGGCACCCAGGTGCCCATGTTTTTTTTGTTTGTTTGTTTGTTTGTTTTTTTAAACTATAGATTCAAAGAAAATACATCAGTTTTAAAACTTTTAAGGTAGAAATAGATATAAAATGAAAAACCTTTCCCTCCCACCATGGACTTCCTATTCTTTTTTTTCCCCTCAGATAATCACTATCTCTATCAAATTCTTACAAATCGTCAAGCTTCTGAATAGATTTTTCACACAAATAAGACCATACTAGAACACAATAGCATATCATATACAAAAGACACAGACCTGCCATGTCATTTTTTATATAAAGTAGCACCTTGCTTAAATGTAACATGTTTTATTTGAGTTCCCTCTTGATGGACATTTATTTGTGATTCCTGTTTATATAAATAACAATGTTTTCTATGCTTTTGCACACGTCTTTGCATACTTCGGTAAGAATATGGGTAGGACAAATTTCGAGAAATGCTGCTATTAGGCCAAAGGATCAATAAATTTTTAATTTGAATAGATGTCACTGCCACACTGTTCCCTTACCAGGTAGAACCAGATTGAACTCCTCAGTGGAGCATACAGTATCTGCTTTCCTGTCACCTTTCACCAAATGTATTATCCAGGTTTTAAGATGCATTAATCTGATAGATGAAAAATTATTATCTCTTTGTTGTTTTAATTTTCTTCTTTTTAATTAGTGAAATTGAGCATTTTCCACATACTTATTAGCCATTTGTAATTTTGTGAACTACCTGCCAAAATAATTGCCCATTTTCCTATTTTTTTAATGACTCTGTAAGTTCTTTCTATAGAAAAGGAACTAATCCATTGTTTGCCGTATGTGATGCAACATTACAATTTATAGTGAAAATACTTCTGGCACTAATTGTATATTCATATTTATATCTCACATTCAATTGCTGCACTTATGAAACCTAAAAAAGAAAAATAAAACAAAAAACTAACACTGATTTTATAATTAAAGGAAATGTCACTCTAGCATTTTATTATTGTACTTCATTAAACAAATTAAATGATGTCAAACGACGAATCATTATTTACTATATCCATTCATACAAGTGTCCTACAGATATACTTAAAAGTAATATTTCAGTCTTTGTATAACTTTACAAAAATTTACTGTACTAAGGATCAGACCATATGTGCCTTTCTTAGAGAACTGAGTTTTAGAGCTCGATTCTTTTAATATGCTATTTATAAATATTCCATGGTAGTTAGGGCCATCAAGATATTTAATTAAATGATTCTAAAAAAGGGGCATCTGGGTGGCTCAGATGGTTAATAGTCCAATTTTTTTTAACGTTTATTTTTGAGACAGAGAGAGACAGAGCATGAACGGGGGAGGGTCAGAGAGAGAGAGAGGGAGACACAGAATCTGAAACAGGCTCCAGGTTCTGAGCCGTCAGCACAGAGCCCAACGCAGGGCTTGAAATCACGAACCGCAAGATCATGACCTGAGCCGAAGTCAGGCTCTTAACCGACTGAGCCACCCAGGCGCCCCAATAGTCCAATTTTTTATCTCAGCTCAGGTCTTGATCTCAGGGTCGTGAGTTCAAGTCCTATGTTGGACTCCAACGTAGGCTGGACATGAAGCCTACTTAAAATTAAAAAATGATTCTGGAAGAAACCTGTGCTAACCAGACGAGTTGACAGTAGAAGAATGAAGCAAGATGATCACACCCTGCTTTGTGAGCTCTGGTGGGTGATAAATGCTAACTCTAGAGGAAAATCACTACTGTCCGATTCTGCAAAACTCCCATATTCCAGTGAACAATGCCCAAATTAAACTGTGAGTCTCTAATGGGTAGAAAATGTATCTTTAGAGTCTTTTTAAAAATTTTTTTTATTGTCATGAAACCTACCTTCTAACAAAACTTAGGTGTGCAATACATCATCATTGACTCTGAGTACAAGGTTGTATGGCAGATTTTTAGAGCTTATTCAACGAGCTTGATGAAAACGTTATGCTTGTTAACTAGTAACTCCCCGTTTCCTCTTCCCTCAGCCCTGCCAACCACCATTCCACTCTTTGATTCTGAGTTTGACTATTTTAGATACCTCATGTTAAGTAGAATCACATGGTGTTTGTCTTTCTGTGACTGGCTTATTAACCTTAGCATAATACCCTCCAGTTGATCCATGCTGTCATATATGGAAAAATTTCCTTAGTTTTTAAGGCTGAGTAGTATTCTGTCACATGTAGATGCCACATATTCTTGATTCATCTGTCAGTAGACAGTTATCATATTTGCACATATTGGCTTTTGTGAATAGTGCTGCCATAAACATAGCCTTGCTAATATCTCTTCCAAATCATGATTTAAATTCTTTTGGACAAATACTCAGAAGTGGGATTTCTAGATCATGTGGTATTCCTATTCTTAATTTTTTGTTTTTTTGAATATGCTACATATTGTCTTCCACAGCGGCTGCACCATTTTGTACTCCCACTCACAGTGGACAAGTGTTCCCTTTTACCCATCTTCTCGCCAACATTTGTTGTCTTGTTTTTTTTGATAATAGCCACCCTGATATGTGCAAAAAAAAAATCTCATTATGGTTTTGATTTGCATTTCCCTGATGTTTAGTGATGTTGAGCATCTTTTCCTGTACCTGTTGGCCATTTGATCTCTTCTTTGGAAAAATTTTTGTTCAAGTCCTTAGTACATTTTTTAAATTGGGTTATTAGGGGTTTTTTTACTAATGAGTCTTAGGAGTTTTGTTTTATATTTTGAAGATTAACTTCTTATCAGATATGTGGTTTACAAATATTTTCTCCCATAGCATAGATTGCCTTTTCGTTCTGTTAATTGTTTCCTTTGCTGTGCAGAAGAATTCTAGTTTGAGATAAGTTTCACTGTTTTGTTTTTGGTTTTGTTGCCAACCAAGTTTCTTTATATGCCCCCAAATTAACAATTTCCATTAATATTTGCAGATCAATATGAACTTACCAGATGTTTGTAATTGTTTTGAGTTTTACCTAATGGTTATTAACACCATACAATAGTCTTAAATATAAATCAGTAATTTCAGTATAAATATACTTATTCCCCATTTCTAACTATGCCTGCTATGTCTCTGAGTCATCATTTCTTCACCTACATATCCCTTATTCCTATTATCTCACATTTTATTTAATCCATCGATGCTTGAGGGATTTTCTTCATCTATTTCTTTTTTTTTTAAGTTGTTATTTATTTAGTTTGAAAGACAGATAGAGAGCAAGGGAGAGTCAGAGTGAGAGGGACAGAGAGAATCCCAAGTAGGCTCCATGCTGTCAGCACAGAGGCCTCAAACTTACAAACTGTGAGATATGACTTGAGCCAAAATCAAGAGTCAGATGGTCAACTGATGAGCCACCTGGGCTTCCCTTCTTCATCTATTTCCAATTATATAAATACATTTAGTATTTATTATACTACTTACCTTTTACAGAAGTATATTTTGGGGAATAAATGTAGACAAAGAAAAAAGTTACAGACCAAAAAATGTTTAAAGCGAAGGTCAACATTATCCAACAATAACCATTTGCTCCCATTCCTGTGGAGCATTTTTAGGTGCTTTAATCATGATGAAATGGTCCCTATTAACCTAATGCATTTAATGAAGTTAATAGATCTGCCTTAAAGTTGTTTAAAGTCGTTTTGAAAGTTATCTGCTTACAAAAATGCAGACAGTGATGATTCTTCGACCTTTAAGTTTCTCATGCTCCACATCTGCTTTGATTTGTGATAAGACTGTGACTTAGAAGACTGTGCAGACTCAGGACTCTGAGAGTGGGGAGACGCCTTCCGCATGAGGTTCCTGGATATGACCCTCTGAAGATTCTTCATGGAACACCCTGCAGCCCTGGTGATCACCCAGGGGTGATCCAGGGCCTGCCCGGCTGACATGCGCTGACTAGCCTCCAAAATAAGTAGTTTGTCTATAAAGTCCTTCGCCAAGTGGGAAATATTTGGCCAAGGCTAGAAAGGAAAAAGAAATAAGATAGAATTAAATAAAATAAAAACACACAAACACACATAGAGAATAATCTTCTTAATGACATAAATCAATGCATATCAAATCCAAAAGACTTTTTCAAATAAGCAAATTAAATACTATATTGTTAAATATATAGTGAACCTGAAAATCCACTTTTGAGAAAGGCAAAATAAAAAAAAATCTATTTGGCAAAAGGAAAAAACAAACACAAATTCTGTTCCAAACTTTCTGTTCGGTGAACGAGAATTCCTTTCTAGAAATCTGTCCAGCGTGCTGCGATTAGCAATGTGAGTTTCCACATCACATTTATGTAAGCTGGACAAGGAAGACCAGCTGTTGTACATGAAGTACACCAGTATCAGATTAGTATTTACCACATTCTGGTCATCTCGTAGAGTCCCCATGACTCCAAGAATGAGCCAGAGTGGGAAGTGGGATGGATTGAGAAATCATCAACTTTTCTCTCCCTTTGAAAACTTATTCCAGACTTAGGATGCCTTCATCTCCACAGCCTCAAGAGAGAAGGAGAACAAAGAAGGCACTTCAGTGAAGACTCTGGCTTCACTGCATTTCCTCAACACACACAGGGCCCTCACTGTTCCAGTCAGCTGGCTCCAAGTGGGATCCAGCATGTAGCAGAGATATGGCAGGGCGCAGTATGTACAACCAGCTATTTGATGGTTCAGGGATTTATTCTGGCAAAATTACAGCTTTGGCACACACTTTAAATAGAATAGCAGCAATTCATAGTGACTTCTGTGAGGGTAAAGAGAGCTGTTGCTTTACATGTGTTTTCTGCATTACCTACCAATACATAGCATATATCTAGGAAAAAACTATAGTTTTGTATCCCTTGTCATCTACAAAGGAGAAACATTGAGAAAATTGCCAGTACATTTGCTGTATCTTTAGCAGCAATTTCTGATTGACATGTATTTTTAAAAAAATCGTATCTCCTGGGGCACGTCAGTGGCTCACTGACTCTTAATCGCCTGACTCTTGACCTTGGCTCAGGTCATCATCTCACGGTTTGTGAAATCCAGCCCCGCACTGGGCTCTGCACTTACAGTGGGGAGCCTGCTTAGGATTCTCTCTCTTCCTCTCTCTCTGCTCCTCCCCAGCTTGCGCATGCACATGCGCATGAGCTCGCTCTCTCTCTCTCTCTCTCTCTCTCAAAATAAATTTTAAAAAATTATCTCCCAAGAAAGATAAGTAAATCCTTACAACCTATTGTCTTTGTCCTTATGTAAGGAAAAATCAGAATCTAATCAGATATCACAGTCTCCAATCTCTTAACAATCTATTAACCTAGAATTTGAATCAAAAGAAACCAGTAGGGGAGCCTGGGTGGCTCAGTTGGTTAAGCGTCTGACTTCAGCTCAGGTCATGTCAGTGAGTTCGGCCCCCACGTCGGGCTCTGTGCTGACAGCTCAGAGCCTGAAACCTGCTTCAGATTCTGTATCTCCCTCTCTGCCCCTCTCCCACTTGCACTCTGTCTCTCTGTCTCTGAAAAATGAATAAACCTTAAAAAAAAATTATAAAAAAAAAAGAAACCAGTAAAAAGGAATTGCTCTTTTTTTTCCTCCAGTTTACTTAGGTAAATGAGATGCAAGAGATATTTATGCCCAAAATAAAATGCATGAAATAAATGAATACATTTGCCAAATACTCAAACACAGGAAAAATAAAATGTAAACACTGCATGTCTAGACAAAGTACGTCAGGGGCTGACACTCATCCTCTGCTTTGGCTAGACATCTATTTGGCTCTGGATCCAGACACATTTATCTAGGCTCAAGGTTAAATTAGATGTCTCCAATGGAACATTATAAGACAAGCAACTGAATCTTTCTGGAAAATGTAAAATACGGGTAGTGAGATTTATGAGGTCATTAAGATGACCTCAAATGAATATATACTTAAAATGCAGTTGCAGAAAATAAGGTAACATGGAAAAAAAGTTCTTCAGCCAAAGTGCATTATTCAAACACGGGCTATAAACTACAGGACTCCTGAGCCATAAAGAACAACTGGAGAGTACCTAGGAGTGAATTACATATTACACATTAGAAAATGACAGGTATAGAAAAAATGTCAGAACTATTTTATTCTTATCTTTTTAATATAAAATTTATTGTTGTCTCTGTTGTATAAAGTATAAAATAAATACACACATATATATATTCTATAAATGAATAAGAACTGAGTGTGCATGCTCACATTTCTTTAACGAATAGTGTTATCTGACCAAAAATGATTTAGAGGGGCACCTGACTGGCTCAGTCAGTAGAGCAAGCAACTCTTGACCTTCGAGCCCCACACTGGACATAGAGATGACTTTTTAAAAATAAAGATTTGGAGACCACACATTGAACCACATTCATATCCTGGATGAACTCTCAATGCCATTATTGGGTCCCTTCACCAGGCTGGACAGCCACTTTGCCATTTCCACTCTTTGCCTTGAAAATTCTTCTGTTCGGCTTTTCTCAGCAGTCTCAAGGAGACACTGTCATCAGTCAGCCTGTTAACCTATCTCAATATGGAAAAAGCCTGGGATTGAGGTAAGTGAGTCTGGACTAGACAGGCTGTCCGGCCCTCTATAGCTCTAAACAAAGGATCTCAGTCTTCTCATCAAAAAAAATGGGAATCATCATATCTCTTTCATAAGAGTGCCATTCGAACCAAATTAGATCAAATATGTGAAAAATGGTTTTCAAAATATAAAATGTCATATATATTTGTTGTTCTTGTTCTTGTTCTTGTTACTATTAAACCACAATGTAACTCCTTCCTCAGTTCTTTTGTGGACACATCCACTGACTACATTCAGAGAACTGGAAGATGAAAATTATCTAAAACTTCTCATACCGGTTCCACTTACTATTATCATGATGAATGTGTGTCCTCAAAACACTGCTCTATGTTAAGAGGTAACGAACCAAATACAAAGAAAGGTAGCAAGACATCCAGATGGTTAACAGACACATGAAAAGATGCTCAACATCACTCATCATCAGGGAAATGCAAATCAAAACTGTAATGAGATATCACTTCACACCTGTCAGAATGGCTAAAATGAACAACATAGGAAACAACAGATATTAGCAAGGATACAAAGAGGCACCCTCTTTCACTGTTGGTGAGAATGCAAACTGGTGCAGCCACTCTGGAAAAGAGCATGGAGGTTCCCCAAAATGTTTAAAGTAGAACTACCCTCTGATCCAGCAATTGCACTACTAGGTACTTACCCAAAAGATACAAAAATACGGATCCAAAGGGATACGTGCACCCTAATGTTTATAGCAGCATTATCAACAATAGCCAAATATGGAAACAGCCCAAATGTATATCGACTGATGAATGGATTAAGAAGTTGTGGTATATCTATACAATGGAATAAAGCTTAACCAAAAAAAAAAAAAAAATGAAATCTTCCCATTTGCAATGACATGGATGGAGCTAGCGTGTATTATGCTAAGTGAAATAAGTCAAAGAAAGCATATACCATATGATTTTACTCATATGTGGAATTTAAGAAATGAAACAGATGAACACAGGGGGGGAAAGAGAGAGGCAAACCATAAAACAGACTCTTAACTATAGAGAAACACTAAGGGTTGCTGGGGGTGGGAGGATGGGTTAAATAGGTGATGGGTATTAAGGAGGGCACTTGTTGGGATGAGCACTGGGTGTTATATGTAGGTGATGAATCACTACATTCTACTCCCGAAACCAATATTACCCTATGTGTTAACTAACTAGAATTTAAATAAAAACTTGAAACTACAAAAAAGAAAATGGTAGCACTTTGTTTTATCCCAAGGTCATTCAATTAATTTGTGAGCAATTCAGTCTTTTTTTTCCCCTTTGTTCTTTCTTCCTTTCCTTATCTGGTTCTTTGCCTATTTGTCCTCCTGAATAGAAATTGGCAGAACTGTGTAAATCAACACTAACAAAAAGAAGGTATAAAACCAAAATTTAATACTAACAATTGCACTACTTACTCATTTTGGAAGAATAAAGGGAATTTAGAGAGATGGTAGCTTATAATCTATTGATGTCTTGATTCTTTCACCTTTAAACAGAGAACTAAGGAATGATTTTAGTTTTGTGCTTTCCAATTTCTTTATGATTAATTACTCCTAATGTGGTTCCTTTGCAGAAATGCCCATAGAGAATCACTAGTAAAAGTCATCATTAAGAAGCTAGACCCTACAAACATACACACACACACACAAACACACACATAATATATGCAGTTCCTAAAATTCTAGATTCAACATCTTAAATTTTAAGGATTGTAACTGATGCTAAAATTTGATAAATATAGAGCTTACTGAAACAGGGTAATAACTATTCACAGATTTAATTACAGAGTTTTTAGAAAACTATAAATATATATTTTTAAGTATATAGATAAGTTGCCATTCAAATCTTTGAGCTAAGAGCACTTAACAGCAGCAGGTTTTAGAGGCACCTGGCTGGCTCAGTCAGAAGAACATGCAACTTTTCATCTCAGGGTTGTAAGTTCAAGTCCTACACTGGGTACAGAGATTACTAAAAAAAAAAAAAAAAAAAAAAAAACTTAAAAAAATTTTTTTAAGTAGTTTTTATTGGAAACATCTACTTATGACAATTCTCTGACTAGCATTTCTCTTCTTTTGAACTTTAGTGTATGGCCTTGGTAGGATTTCATTTAAGCTCTGCAATTAAATTTTACGTAAATGTGTCCGAAAGTAGCAATGAACTCTCCATGACCTTATTAGTTGTAGACCGGTAAAATCACTCTTCTTCAGCTCAGCAAGCAGGAGATTTTGTACATCATCCTTATGCTATAAATATTTAAAATTAAAACATTTTTCCTCTCAATCTACAAAGCAGACTTTAAATTGTGTTTTATCTTTGCCAAGACTAAAACTGCTCAGAGACAAAGCTAATTATGTCAGAATGCTTTAGCTATTAGGGCATTTGTAAATCCTGGAAAAAGTCAAAAGATATACCCAAGTTTATTACAGGAAGCATCTAATAAAAAATAAAAGTGGAGAAAGAGCCAATCAATCTTACACCAGGCTCATAAAGTGAATATTTTTGTGAGTTAAGGGGTTCTTGACATGAGACAAGCGATGCTTCTGGTTCTTCTTATAAGGAAAACACTGAAATTTAAAGAGGATTGAATAGAGCCTAGTTTGTTTGAGCACTTATCACATTTCAAAGCACTCAAGGACATAAGAGTGACAAAAAATTGAATTGGCCTTTGAACTCTGAGTCAATGGTTGACTTATTCTTCCACATATAATATATATTTAGAACTAGTTCCTATTGTAAACCTCATAAACCAGAACATAAACAATATAACTATAACATTAAAACCAAGTATTTCTAAGTTTCAGAAGCTTTATGTATATAGTTATTTTCTCCTCAACTCAATGAATTCCGCTGATGATATCAAGGTCAAGAAGTGCAACATAATCAAAGAAACAGATAACTACTTTCCATTCTAATCACTATCCCTTATACCAAAGGTAACAACTACACAGTCAAAAAGGTAATGCACATGGTTTTGATTCCAAGAAACACTCACTGTGATTGAGTTTCTTTTTTTAATGTTTATTTATTTTTGAGAGAGAGAGAGAGAGAGAGAGAGAGAGAAGGAGAGGGGGATAACAAGTGGGGAGAGGGACAGAGAGAGAGGGAGACACAAAATCTGAAGCAGTCTCCAAGCTCAGCTGTTAGCACAGAGCCTGACATGGGGCTTGAATCCACGAGCCCTGAGATCATGACCTGAGCCAAAGTCAGACGCCCAACCACCTGAGCCACCTAGGTATCCCTCACTGTGATTGAGTTTAAGGGAAGAATATATATACCTGTCCAATTTAAGTCAAAGAAGAGATGAAGAAAGGGATAAGTAGAAAATGAAGTACATTATGACAGGTTTTACAACTATTGAAAGTATTTTCCATAAAACTACTTTTAAAGTAAAAATGTCATCTAAAAAGTTGAACACATTTTTGTGAACATAAGTTTTTAAGAACTAAACCACAGGAATGGGAACCAAATTACAGGAATTATGACCTAACTGAACTGTGGTTCATTTCATCATTGAAATTCTAGTCATGATGGGAAGAGAATGAAAAGGAATTAAAGAGCCAAATCTTTTGCTCTCCTTTCACTTTTTCCTACTTAATAACCTGCATGGAAAAGAAATATAGCAAAGAAAAAATAAGAGAAATAAATGGAGATGAGGATACAGAAAGAAAATTGGGGTCATGGCTGGTGACCAAAATCCATCAGATATGTTACCTCTCAGGGAGTGCATCAGTAAACTTTTTCCCTACCAGTATGGCAATCATAGGTGAATCTAAGTATACGGGGACCATTTTTTATCACTATCCATGTGGGATTTTTTTTAACATGTTTTTAATACCAATGTTTATCTTTGTCAGATGGCTAACTAACATGGTTGTAAGACTCATTTTATTATCAACTTATTTCACACCAAAAAAACCTGCTGTGATATAGTTATAATATAATTACACAATAATATATGATTCCCAACTCATTGGCAAGAATGTGTAATTTACCATTAGCATTAAAATGTTAACACCACACTTTTCTCACTCTTCCATTTAAAAAATGAAATGGTGTACTTGGTAAGTACAGTGTGCACTGTAAGATATATATGTAACTAGTAGCTTATTTAAGCAAAATTCAAACTTGTAGTCCCTCTGTTTCCCATATTAATAGTAATAGTAACAGAAATAGCTAACACAAATATAGCACTATGTACTAATATGTTAAACTACTCCAAGCACTTGATATCTTTTAGCTCATCTGATCTTCACAACCACCTTCTTAGGTAAACACTATCATTATTACTGTTTTTACAAATTAAGAAACTGAGATACAGAGAAATGAAGAAATATGCCCTAAGTTACATGCTTAGTAAATGGCAGCGCTGGGAGTAGAACCAGGCAGGATTGTTCTGGATTGTGTTCTTAACCACTACACTACACTGCTTTACAAAATACCCACATAAATATACATTCATCTGCACACAAATGCTCTCAAATTCTTATTTTTTACTATACAACATATTCCTTTTTATGTACTTTTGTATATGTTGTTCTGTCTACTTGGAACATACCAATCTCCCTTTCAGAAACTCCTACCCTTCCTCTAAGACACAGCACACATGTCCTCTCCTTTGTGAAATCTGACCCAAATATCCTAAGTAGTAAGAGGCTGTCTTCCCTTCTTCCATGGACTCTGAGCCTTTGCTCCTACATGTATCAGAGCACTTAAATTTGAAGAGATATAAAAGAATACTTGGTCTCTCAGACAAGATCACCTGATTTCAAAGAGCAGGGTCACTGAGTATTTTCATATGGGTATTCCCGGAGCTGAGCATGATTCCCTGGCCCGAGGAAGGCCTGACAAGGAGGGTGGAGACCACACAAGGATGCTTTCCAACTATCTCTGGGAGAAATGGTGGGTGAGTCTTTTACTTACTATCTCCAGCATGAGCCCTGCCACCAAGCTGAAAGCCATCATGATGGTACTGGTAATAAAGTAGGTAAGTGAAGGCCTCCCTCACACAATAGATAAGAAGTTTTTTTGTTTTTTGGTTTTTTTTCTTTTTGACCTGTGCTGTGTTTTTCCAACCTGGTTGCTCTTTGAGCATTGCAGGAAGTGACTGGAAAGGAGAACTACCCCTACTCTGCAAAGCCCAGTGAGTAGAGTAAATGTACCCTTCCAAACAACACTAATGTTCCAAAATGAATCTAATGAATTCAGCAACTGAAGGTATTAGTTATCTAAAGTCCACCTTGCTATAAATTAAAATTTGTATTTTATGTTCAATGCAGTTACAGTTGAGATGCATTTACTCATGTTATTATAAATCAGAATCTCTTTATAATTTTTAAAAACGATTATTTTTTGTTAAATGTTTCTCTATACTTAACTCTTCATATTTTATTGGGTATAAAGTGGAAAATATGGTAGAATCCCAGTCTTCAAAGAGCCAACAATGTCTTGGAAAGATGACATATAGATTAAATGTCAAAACAAAAGACATTTCTCATAATCCTAAACACTACTCAGAGAAGGGAAAGAATAACACAGGTGGAATGGTCATCAAAGTTTCATGAAAAGGAATATATTTCACACCAAAATCAAGAAGAGTTAAACATTAATATCAGAGCTAGTTTTTTGCTTATACATGGGTGGAGTCAGAGTATATATCTGCCAAATATCTAGCAAAATATTTGCTATATATATACATATTTTTTAAGTTTTATTTTATTTATTTTGAGAGGGGGAAGACAGAGGGAGAGAGAGAATCCTAAGCACTATCAGTGCAGAGACTGATGCAAGGCTTGAACCCAAGAACCATGACATCATGACCTGAGCCAAAATCAAGAGTTGGACACTTAACTAACTGAGCCATGTAGGCAACCTTGCTATATATATATTAAACACATCACTCCTCTTCATTATAAGAGATACAGCACTTAAATCTTTGGAAGTTTTGTCCTATTTATTGCACTTCTCCACCGGACTTCTAGAGAAAAGAAATGATTCACACTATGTGTCATACATGGAATTTTAGTTATAGACAAAGGGACTTTAAAAAACAACACACATTTATTATCTTACAGTTCTGAAGGTTAACATGGGTTTTACAAGCTAAAATGGTCAGCAAAGCTGTGTTCCTTCTAGAGGTTTCAGGAGAGAATTCTTTCCTTGCCTTTTTCGGTTTCCAGAGACTGTCCATATTCCTTGGTTCATGACCCCTTCCTCAATTTCCAAAGCACATCACTCCAATCTATGTTCCTTTCATCAAATCTCGTCCATCTTTGACCATCCTGCCTTCCTACTGTAAGGACCCTGGTGATCACATTGGGTTCACGGAGATAATCCAGGATAATATCCCCATCTCAAGGTCTTTAATTTAGTCACATCTGCAAATTCTCTTTTGCCATGTAAGATAATACACCTACAGATTCTGGATATTAGAATAGGGACACCTTTGGAGGGCTAGAATTCTGTCTACCATACCTATTCTTCCAGAATCAATGGTCACCCTGGAATTTAAATAAAATTGGTGCATTTAGAAATTACTAGGCTTGTTGTAAGTGGTAGGTATACAATGATATGATGACAGAGAATTTGTGATGATATACCTTTCTACGTCTATCAACATGTATTTCCTAGATGCCATGGACTGAATGTTTGCGTTTCTCCAAAATTCATGTGTTGAAGCCCTAGCCTCTTGTATCACTGTATTTAGAGACGAGGTCTCCAAGGAAGTAATTAAATGAGGTCATAAGGGTGGGGCCCTGATCTGATAGGATTAGTGGCCTTTTAAGAAGAGACACCGCAGAGTTGCCCCCCCCCCCTCTCCCTATCCCCATCTCTCTCTCTCCACACACACAAAGAAGAGGTCATGTGAGTACACCATGAGATGGCAGCTGCCTACAAGCCAAGAGAAGAGGCTTCATAATGAAACCTACCTTGTTTGAATCTTGGTCTTGAACTTCTCAGCTCCTAGAGCTGTGAGAAATAAGTTTCTATTGTTTAAGCCATCCAGTCTGTGGTATTTTGTTATAGCAGATTGAAATGACTAAGACACTTGGTAATATTGTAAGAAAATGTTAATATGATGGACACGGGTGCCTAACAAACACGGAAAAGAAAACCAAGGGAATATAAATCCACTAACATTTTGCAAGCAGCCACAATCTTACTCTGTGTTGTATGTTATCTGGGGCTACCAACAGGTATTTCCTCAAGAAATAGAGCGTGCACCATGGAGATAATGTCAGTGCTCCAAACGGAGCTTGAGCCCCTCTTTTCTGTATGTACCCACACCCCCTTCATTTGGAGTGCTTTGCTTCTTTTGTTTTTAATGTTTACTTATTTTTGAGAAAAAGAAAGAGTGTGAGTGGGGGAAGGGTAGAGAGAGAGGGAGTCACAGAATCTGAAGCAGGCTCCAGGCTCTGAGCTGTCAGCACAGAGCCCAACGAGGGGCCTGAACTCACAAACGGTGAGATCATGACCTGAGCCGAAGTCGGATGCTTAACTGACTGAGCCACCCAAGTACACCTGAAGTGCTTTACTTCTAAAACCCAATACCTTGCTTTTTTCAGTGACCACCCTGGGGCACTTGGAGCTACTTGCCTTTGATCCCCAGAGAATATAAAAATTTACCACCAGCTCCCCACCACCATCACCCCCATTGACTAGCAGAGAGGGGTAGATGTGAAAGCCCAGCTCTCCTACCTCAGGTTGAAAGAATGCTGAAGAATTCTTCCCTGCAAAATGAGGCTGACCTTTATGGCCTTGGCCTCTTCACCTTCCTCGTCCTGATTTCCAGACTCCCTTACCTATCTCCTGGGAGTCTACCCTTAATCAGTCACTTGAACCTGAATCTTCTTCTCGGGTTTCTTGGCCTTTAGGGGAACCCAACCCTAGAAACCCTCTGAATTAAACCTGATAAAAGGACTTCTTAAAGAATATTTGCTTATTATTCTCACACATTAAAAAAGCAACGGTGATATCTAGTCCGAACATGGCCTAATAAACCACACTCCCAATAGTCATACTGTGTGCAGTCTCCCTCCACATTGAATCTGGGTTAGCCTAAGGCCCACAGAACTCACAATAGGATGAGGCAGAAGTAATGTGGTGCCATTTCCAAGCTCAGCCTTCAAGAGGACTGGCAATTTCCACTGTCTCCCTCTTGAATACTCCTTTTTGGAAAGCCTAAACTAACCTGTAAAAAGTCTGACTATTCTGCTGGAGAGACTCCATGGAGAAGCCCCCAAGAAGAGAAGGCCCTATGAAGCATAGAGAGTGGAGAGGGGAATAAGGGTTCCGGTGACCTAGATGACCCCAAATTTCCAGCCATCCCCATCAAGATGTCAGACATTAGAAGAACCATCATAGATATAACGTCGCAGTCAGGCCACCATGATGGCAACTCCACCCAACAGTACATAGAACAGAAGAGTCATGGAGCCATAGCCAAAACAGAAAGACATATCCTTTATAAACAAAAGAACAACAGAAACACAAAGATATTCAAATTATAAAGAAAAAAACCAAAATGATCCATAATCCCCAAACCAGGAAATGAGCTCTGTTAACATTTTACTGTATTTCTTTTAAGCCTTTTTCCTATGCATACATTTTCCCACATGATTGTGATTATACTCTATACATAGTTTGTATTTTGCATTTTTATTTTCACTTGGTAGTATACTGTGCACATTTTTCCAATATCTGTACAATTTTTAAGCATACATAATTTAGAAACTATCATACTCTATCATATGGATGTCTCATAATATGCAAACATTCTTTTAGGGTTTTTTTTCCAATTATCCACTTTTGTAACTATAGCTCCGATGACCATCTTTATACTGAAACCTTTGCTGCATCCGGGATTATTTCCTTAGATTGTTAGAAGTGGAATTACCAGATCAAAATATACAAACTTTTAAAAGTTCCAGATGCATATTTTCAATCTACTTTCCAAGAAATCTGTAAAATTTTCCCTCCACCAGCAGCGAATGAGATGGTTGATCTCTTAATAATCTTAGCAATGAATCAAGTTGAAGGTTTTTTTTTTTTTAATCTTTATTGATTTAAAACAATTTTTTTAAAGACTTTGTTTTCATTTGCATTTTTGGGATATTAGTGAGGGTGAACATTTTTCAAACTTTTAATAATTAATGGTACTGAACTGTGTGTGAATTCCCCCCATCCTTTCCTACCTTTCTATGTAAGTCTCAGTTCTCAATTACCAATTTCGATGAGTTTTTTACAATGCATATGTCTACAGTAAGATATTAAAGCTCTGTCAAAGTACAGAAAATATTATATTTAAATTTCTTCTTTAGCTTTTGATTTTGTGTAAGATGTTATACATACAGATACTATACCTTAAGTAGATATAATCAAACTACCAATATTTTTCTTTATGAGACAAAGAACCCTTTCATACTTAAAAAGATAATGTATTTGGTCACTTGCTGAACATGAAATGAATTTCCCTTTTTGTCAGGCATCCTACACACAAGCATTGACAACTTTCCTTCTCTACTCAAAACAATAAGAAGTGAACACTTTCACGAACACTGGGAGCTCCAAGTTTAAACAATGGATAAATATTTTACATAAGCTGTAAGGCTAAACGTTTCACTGAGGAAACATTATATTACAAAAAAGGCTTGGATTATCTAGATTCAAGGCAGAGAATCTCTCACCAAACACCCAAGCATCACGCTGAGCTTCTGGTACACATTAGTCTACTCAGCTGATGGAAGAAAACCTACACACAAACTAACTTGTCTACTTAAGTATTAATGTCATGTACTGACCACAGACAACTCAGTAATCGAGGCCCTTGCCACTTTCAGATCAATGGCTCTCATCCAGAGGTGGTTTTGCCCCAAAGGGGACATTTAACAATGTCTGGAGACAATTTTTGTTGTCACAATTTGGGGAAAGTGTTGAATCTAGTGTATTTACTAGATATTAATATCTACCAGTAGTGTATAGAGGGTGGAGTGAAGGCCAAGGATGCTTCTAAATACTCTGCAATGCACAAGAAAGCCCCACTCACATCCCCTATGCTACCCCCCTGTAAAGAATCATCCAGCTCTAAATGTTAATAGTGCTGAGGTTGAGAAATTGCACTAAGCTGAATTAATAAGAATTAAAATTATTTCTTACCTCTCCTGTATAATTATATTTGCCTTTCAGAATCTTCCTGTAAAGTCTTGTATGGTTTTCATCATCGAAAGGCAGGACTCCACTAAGTAAAACATAGGTGATTACACCAAGAGCCCACATGTCCACGGCACTAGTATAAGGTTTCCTTAGCAAAATCTCGGGGGCTATGTACTCTGGGGTCCCACAGAGTGTCCTCATTGTCCAGTCTCCACTTTTGTTCCCAGAGTGTGCCAAACCAAAATCTGTGATTAAAATTTTCGACTCGGCACCTGGATGATAATATAAGAGATTTTCAGGCTTTAGGTCCCTGTGGGTTATTCGCAATGCATGCAGATACCGGATGCCATCTGCAACCATCTGGAGAATTCTGACAGCGTCCTGCTCTGTAAAGGATCCCTGAGTAATGAGTCGGTCAAAGAGCTCTCCTCCCGTAGCCAACTCCATCACCATGTAAACTCGATCCTGAGCCTCAAAGATCTCCACGAGCTGAACAATATAACGGTGGCTAACCCGCCTCAGGATGGTGAGCTCTGATTCACATGCTTCTCGGCCTTCTCTCACTCTGGTTTCCATCACTTTTATTGCAAAAGGTTTCTTGGTGGTCTTCTGCTCCACCCTGAGAACCTTGCTGAAATTGCCTGTCCCAATAAGAGCCTTGATGTCATATCTATTGGGAAGAAAAGCCAAATCTGTTATCCTCTGAATTGATGATTCTTAAAATTATTTAAGTTGGTGCTCTGTATCATCTTTTTATCTATCTTTATATCCCCTCATCCAATTCCCTTGCTCTTTACAGCTTAATTGTATTTGTTACTTTTGAAGTCCTCTCCAGATTCTTCTTTGGAATGTAGGTAAGTGATATGAAAATAATTAGTTGGTGGAAAGAGAACTATTAAAACAACAGTCTTTATAACAACAGTTACCATTTATTATACACTTATTGTGTGCAAGAAAATTTATTTAAAAAAATCTTCTCACAATACTCTTATTGACTAATATGATACTATCCCCCTTTTATAGGTAAGAAAATTAAGAATAAAAAAAGTTAAGTAATTTCCCAAGGCCACACAGATTGTAGTTGAAATGGATGGGAATTAAATCTAACCCCTTCAAATGTATTTCACCAAAATTTCATTGAAGAACTTTAGGATCGCCTTCTACCATTTTCTTTCTTCCCCACAACCCTTGTTTTTATTATTCTGCAACAGCAACCACCAAACCAAGTGGAGGAAATTAAAAAAAGAAGCTTAGTCCTGTTTATAACTTCTCATAAGAAGGAGGAAATCATATCACAAGACAGGGTCTTCTTCAGGTTACTTGACTGTGAGCTCTCAGTCCGAGCGAGGCACATGCCCTATCTCATCCACAGTAGCGCTTTAATAGATAACCACTGATTAGGTAAATATGTCCGGTGGGGGTGGTGTTAGAACCACAGTTTCCTCCCACCTGACCCTCAGCTCTTGCAATTTCTGCACTGGAAACAGAATTTTAACGTGGGATATATGTTAATGTGTAAAGTAATTATCTCTCAGAAAGGCCAGGAAGTCAGCTAGGATTTCAAAGGTTGGTGACCTTGAACTTGAATTATCTGTGTAAATGTCTATGTCCATCTAAGAGTTCTATCAAATTTATAACTCTCATTTAAGAAATGTTGATGGGGTACCTGAGTGGCTCAGTTGGTTAAGTGTCTGACTTCAGCTCAGGTCATGATCTCATGGTCTGTGAGTTTGAGCCTTGCATTGGGCTCTGTGCTGACAGCGCAGAGCCTGGAGCCTGCTTTGGAGTCTGTGTCTCCCTCTCTCTCTACTCCTCCCCTGCCTGTGCTCTGTCTCTCAAAAATAAAACATTAAAAAAATTTTTTTTAAAAAGAAAGAAATGTTGAGAAAGTGCTAAACTTAGAATTATGATTTTACATCTGGAAAGAATATCAGAGAATGATTTAATCCAACCCCTCATTTTACAAATGAGAAAATTGAAGATCAGGCTAGCCAACTGGTTGTTTAAGTTCTAGAGTGAGGATGAGAACCCAGGTCGTCTTACTTGAATCGTAATTTGGTGCTCTTCCACTTTATTAGAACTTCTCCCAGGAAAGGGTGCCAGCAAATGGAAATGTGCCCTGGGAGTATGCAGGGAAAAGGTAATTCTTTAAGTTGCATACTCAATACCAGAGATTCAAATGCAAATCTCAATCTGTGCTTTAAATAGCCTTATTTCTTTTTGCTGAGTTTATTCTTCCAGTAATTTTCCCCCCACCTATGTTCCTTATATTCCTGTGCTTACTGAATAAAAATGGCATTTGGCTGTACCAGCTTACTGAAAACAGCTTTGTTCTATGCAGTGCATTTAATTTTCTGGCCAATTACTTTATCAAAACAGATAGCAATTTACTCATCTTAAACGGATTCTGTCACCTCTTCTCTTTCCAACTTTGCTTTTATATTCACATGCACTTTCAGGTTGATTTTGAAGATAATCACAGGCATTTCAAATTCTATTGCTTTGCAAACCAACCAAGTTTTTCATTTACCTCTAATGTGGATGAAAGCACTTTGCAGATACTAATTTATCACTATGCCCTCAAAACTGCAGGCGAATTCATTTGCTCATGGAATTAATCATCAGCTATCAGACCAATTACCATCTCTGAGGAACTACACTCTTTTGCTTAAATAAAAGGAGCTTTATTCAATACTGTTAAGGGGCCTTCATCCCAAATATTTGAAAAACTGCTAGTAATTTGGCACTGAGGGAAACATAGGCTTTAAGCCAAAATATAGAGTAGTGGAAATAAATGATTGCAGATTGAATAACCAATGTCCCATAACAAATTCCAGTAACTGCAGCCTTGCTTGTGAGCCCTTGATGGCATGGATGGTGACGATTTTTATGACTTGAGTGGCTAGATCTTATGCAGTGCCTGGCACAGAGGGAACAGCAATAAATGTTGAATGAAAGAATCGTTCACTGAATACCTATTATTTCCAAAGTATTACATATACTTTGAAAACATTAACAATCAAATCAAGCATCGGAGAAGGCATTTATGAGCCCATTCCATCCCTTCCACTCCTCCACTCTTACCCATCACCCAACAAAACAGCCTCAAAGTTAATTTTGTAGGTGGTGCAATTGTACATTAGCCTAGAAATTATAGAAATTGAAATTATTCCTGTAACTTCAGCTGCTACAAACTGGGGATCTTTTGAACATGTATTTAAAAAATGACACATGGAAACAATAGTAATACCACAACCTATTTGATAGAAGTAATTGTAATGAACTCCCAAGAAGAAAGTGAATATCCTCAGATTTAAATTCTATCAGCTATATTCTGCAAGAGTTCTAAGTGGAATGACAAAGGAGAAGAAAGACAACTGTATTCTAGACTCAGTTCTGCCTCTAACTTCTACAAGTCAGTTAATCTTCTGGGGCTCAACTCTCCATCAGGTAAAGAAGAGCCTTGAGTTAGTCGCTAGAGCCCTTACAGCTACAGCCCTTAGAATGTCGTGACCCTCCACCTCTATGACCCTTTCACACCTACAGGACTGGGGACTTACCCTGCCGATGGAGGTTATGAGAGCGGAAAGGCCGCAATTCTCTGGCTACAGATGACCAGAGATACCATCTAGCCAATTTAGTCATGATAAGATCCCATGTCCATTCTGATTCAAGTTCAGTTGGATCAGCCAACTTTGTCTCTAAGCTTTGCAGCTACTGGACTCATCCACAAGGTACCTTTGTATTTGAAGTTGCCAAGTAGGCCAGGAAATGGCTCAGCATAGACTCTGTTCACAGCACTGTGATGAAGTAAGCACACAATTCTAGGGCCAGAAGTGTCCCTGAGAAGCCAATGGAGCCAGCCACCACTGTGTCCCACCAAGCCCTGCAGAGTGGAAGAGGATTTCACGATTTTCTTTCTCTACATGTCCAACATGGTACTCACTGAGGAAGTTATTTTTCAGGCCAACCAACCCGCGATCCTTGCTCATTTCTTGCAGAGTCAGCTAGGTCCTATGTGTGCCATATGAAGACAAGAGTAAGTACTGCACCAATACCTAAATAAAGATTTGTGCCCTGCACTGTGCAGCATAATTTCCATATATTATTTTAATTATCCTCACAACACTCCTATGGAGTAGATACTATTATTATTCCCACTTTACAGAGGCAAAAACTGAGGGAGGAGAAAGGTTAAGGAACATTCTCAATTAGACATGCAAGAAGAGACAGGAGTGGATGTCGAATCTGGCTGATTCAAAGACTTGTTTCTATCCTGTGAATTATAGGGTAGAATGTGGTAAAGATCCTTTTTCAGAATGCGGTAAAGATCCTTCGCAAACCAGGCCTGTCTGGACCCTGCCTCAGCATATCTGTGGCAAGGCTCTCATCCATCAGCCCTATAGGGGTTGAGAGGCCTTCCGCTTTCCCCGGCTCAGAGGCCCGGGACCCCTCCCTTTCCTCACTGCTGTTCCTCCTCCACTTTCAGTCTGGAATCTTCCACATCCTCTGCCCTCTCTGCTTAGAGGTGTCTAAAGAGAATTTGTCCCTGACTCTTATTAAAACCACTGAAGAAGACTTTATTCCAGACTATTACAAATGAAGTCAAAACTATTGCAGTAGGAGAGAGAGACTGACTTTAACTCTGTTTAAACAAAAGGCAAGAGAGTTTCAGCACTGAGAGAGCTAGTAGAGAGATAGTAGGGCACATTAGCTTGGTGGGGAAGGTGGTCAACATGAGTAGGCCATCCGTGCTAATTGGGGCTCAGGCAAATTAGGCTCCCCCCTTCCCACAAAGACTGGGAGAAAGTGGCCCCATGATTACATTTCAAAGGGAATGACATTCCTTGAGAAAGACATTCCTGGTTGTGGAAGACTTACATCTCAAAGGGGCAGAGAAAGAATTTAGTGACATCAGGGGCCTAGCAGCAGAAAGCAGCTGGTCTAAAGCCATCTTGATCCGTCTTTAATCTACCTTCCTCCACCCAGCCCCAGGCCAGCCCCTTTGCCAGTGCTTAACCTGCCGCTTTACCTGGCAAGGACACGCGGATCGAACCTGGCGCGGAATCGGGCCACCTGCATCCTGCGAGCCGCCTCGGCCGCCGCCTCGGGCCCCGGTCCTACGCCTCTGGAGTTAGCGCAGCCTTGACCCTCCTGCTTGACCCGGGGCAGCAGGGGCGGCCCCGGGACCACCTTCGTGCTGACGCCGCAACCCATGCCCACCGCACTCCCGAGAGGGGCCTGGAGCACAAGGCGCCACCGCGCGTTTATCCGCAGACCAGCAGAGCAGAGGCGGGACAGAGCGACCCGCCCCCAGAGCCGACCTGGGAAGAAACCCCACTGTGGGTCTTTGTTGGGAAAATTACTTTCAGAAGGTCCCGCTGCCATTAGGTCGCCTTCATCGTCACTGACCACCTATCTGTGCGTGGAGTTTGACGTGGTAAAAGCAAAGTGGACGGACGAAAAGGCAGGAGCCTTAATTCTCTGGGCCTCAGTTTTCTCATCTGTAAAGTGAAGATGTGAACATAAAAAATTATATAAATCTATGAAACATATAGTCTTTGTAAAGGACTTTGTCTCCAAGACTGAGCTCATATCCAGATGACATGAACATTAAATATATATACTTTTGTATGTACTTTAAACTGTAAGAGCTTATAATATTTAAAGTATATAATAGTACTGTACTGCATTAAATAAACACACTAGTCTGTTTCTGGTACGCCGCTAACTCTCCTACCGCTGGAAAAGCCTCCCCTCTGGATGATCCATCCGAAATAGAAAGACTGGGAGCAAAACCAGATATCTAGAATCCAGTCCAACTCACTGTGCAACTACAAGAATAAACTATATAAAAATAAGAAGATTATATAATCCCTCTATATACTATGTAGAGATTGTGTAATCTTAATATATTAATTATATAATGTAACTATTATATTATTAATTATAATTATTATACAACATATAATCTTATATATGAATGCTATATATAATATATACATTATATATAGCATTATATATAATATATATAGCATTATATATAGCATTATATATAATATATAGCATTATATATAATATATATGCTATATTCACATATATATATGAATACTATATATAATCTTATATATGAATGCTATATATAATATATACTTTATATATAGCATTATATATATAATATATATAGCATTATATATAGCATTATATATAGCATTATATATATAACATGTATTATATATATATGAATGCTATATATAATCATATATGAATGCTCTTTGCATTCATAATTATCCATATATGTATGAATATGGATATTTTATATATTTGACAAATATTTCTTTTGATAAATGATATTTTATGTATGGATTTGATATCAGTATATTGATTATATA
Organism: Herpailurus yagouaroundi; assembly: GCF_014898765.1. NCBI lineage: Eukaryota > Metazoa > Chordata > Mammalia > Carnivora > Felidae > Herpailurus > Herpailurus yagouaroundi. The sequence goes on along the minus strand of NW_024412406.1, from coordinate 714,831 downwards.
TAATTCACATTGCTAAATGTGGTAAGTGGTAGGTAAGTGGTGTGTGGGAAGTGAAATTCAGTCAAGACCAAGGAGTCAATATCAGGCACCTGTAGCAAGTTGTAGAACCAGAACTGGAGGCCTCGTCTCCAAACTTCCAGTCAGGTGCTCTTTCATTTGTGCCGTTGCCTTTATAATTTCATTTAATTTTTAGTTTGGCTTAACAGAATATCTGTGATGAGTCAATTAGTCATGGATTTGCCCAGAAGAACTGTATTTTGAAGGAAATTTTGAAATATGACTTGAGGGTAGTTGAGAGAAAAATGAACCTATCCTATGGAGAGAGCTTAGCTACCAAATAATGAACTTTTCTTGATAAAGAACCCTCAGAATTCTCCAAATCCTAGGAAACAAAGAGATGCAGCAGTGAAGGCATCAGGCAGTCAGTTATGAGGAATTCCTTCTGTGTGTCTGGGTGCTCCGGGCTGCACTAACTGCAGAAAGTTCTGGTGTCCCAGCCATGGCTGGCTGCACAACAGGAAGAGCTTTGTCAAGAGCCTTTCCCTAAACCTGAACCACATTCCTTGAAAATTGGCTAATACAGTCACTGATTTGAAAGCCTTGAAAAATGAAACAGTAATGGAAACTACTGATTAGTTCCTTTTTGGAAAGCACCAACTATTAACTGGAAGTATTATTGGTCAAATAAATTCTGTGCCTGGAGAAAAAATTGAACTACTTAATGCATTCAAAACTTCTACTTGGAAGGCTTTCATCAAGATTTGAAATGTTGCAATGCTAAACTCACATCATAAGCATGTTCTTTTAGCCTAAGTGACCCTTGAGAAAGGGTGATACCTAAAAGTAACATGTAGAATAACATCTTACTACACAGAGTTTCCTATGTGTACTTTTCTTTATTGTGCATTAATTGCTTCATTATTTGGGAGGCCTCTCAAACTTTGTTTGGGACACATACTATTTACACATTAATTAACTAGTTATAGTTAGTTAAATTTGTATTTATCTGAGTTGAAGTAATAAAATTGTTCAAATGAGCTTTACACTTAAAAGCCAATTTTAAATGAATTTTTGTGTTTACATCAATATGTGTTTAGTGCCCATAAGTTATAACACTCACACTAGCTGAATAAATGGAAATGGTGTTTAGCATCGGTTCTGGGCTGAACTTAACTCCAGTGACATTTTCTGAAGAGTATTAAATAAATTGAACCTCCCTCCAGCTTCTGAAGAAAAAAACCTTACATCATTCTCAACTCCCACTCATTGCCTAAAAGTCACAAGTTCTTATGAAATGGTCAGTCATAACATCCATAACAATATGCAATATATTTGCTCCAATCCCTCAGCACCGGGTTCTATCCTACACCTAGTTTTTAAAAAGCAGAGTTAGAAGTTGAATCCTGAAAATTGAGGATAAATCCTAAACATTGTTCTGGGCAATAGAGATTCTGAACCCATAGAAACTTCCTCAAATAACGTTCTGGCTTATACTTCATAGATTGATGTAACTTGATTTGTGAGAGCTGCATTCCCCCATGTTACAATCCGACCCCTAAAGAGTATTCCACTGAGAGCACGTAAGGAGTTATGCCAAATCAAAACCCATTAAAGACTTAGACTATCATTTAGAGAAAATTCATTTAACTCTTACATGAACAATATTGGTGGAAAACATGAAAAAATTATAAACACTTTGTATTCTGGTCTACTGTCAATCTTTAGGACACTTCAGTAAAAGAGAGCAACACAAGAAATTAGGGATATCACAGGGAGTGATATCCTGGGAAGACCTTCAGTTTTATGCCCTCCTGTATCTTAAAAGCAATGTGTGTGTATATATATATATATATATGTATATATATATATATATATATACGTATATATATACATATACACACATATATGTGTATGTATATGTGTGTGTGTATATATATATACGGTATATATGTATACGTATATACATATATGTGTATGTATATGTGTGTGTATATATATATATACGTATATATATATACACACATATATATACACACACACATATACGTATATACATATATATGTATATACGTATACATATATACGTATATATGTGTGTGTGTATATATACACGTATATACATATATATATACACATATACACACACATATATATGTGTGTGTATATGTGTATATATATCCAAAAGACATTTTTAACACATAACATAAAGAATTTGCTTCATTTAGAATTGGATCCTCTAGAATTGTGATTTTGTTGTGGAGGTTTTTCAAGTCTTACTTCTTTTTAAAGCCTCCCTGTTGGGATTCAGTTTCCCTAAAGTGATCTCATGCCTGAAACATCAGCTTGAAGGTGTTCATCTGACTGACTTCCTTTTACCCAAGGTGTGGGATTTGTGTTTGTAATGACAACTCCCATGGGGCTCTTTTAAGCCCATTTCACATACACAGGGAAGTGACTGCATGCAAGCGACAGCACAAAGCTGCTCTCTGAGCTTTGTTCCCATGAACAAATAAGAAGACTCTCTAAGTGGGATGCCTTTGTGTGAAAGTCAGAGATGGGAGAAACGTCCCTGCAGACTATTTCTCACTCTCATGACACCTTACAAAAAAAAAAAAAGAAAGAAGAAAGACCATAATCCAGGCAAGGCAGGAAAAAATTTTCAATGACTACTCAGTAATGAATTATTCATGTTAACTTGCATACCTCTAGATTTGGCACTAAGAGTACTTAGCTTTTATAGAACTTCAAGTTTTAAAAATTCTTTATCTTATAATTACAAAATAGAAGACAATATTAGTATACAGTACGAGGGAAGAGCTCTGTTGTCAAGTAAAAACACAAATTTCACTTTTTGTATAGAGGTGAATCAAAGAGGCTGACAATCATCACAGTGAATGAAGTTTCTCTTTGTGCCTAAATTAAAGTGGGACAGTATTTCAATTTTTTAGCTGATTCACCTAAAGAAATTCTGTCTTGTCGAGGTGGCAATTTGTATCCAAAGCCTTTAGAAAATGATAGTTAGAAATGTTTAGTTACATGGGAAAATCTTTACAATATGTTGGAGTGTGGAAAAAAAGAAAGCCCTATATAGTGTGATCTTATTTTTAAACTCACTAATGAGATAAATTCCTGTGGTGAGGAAGGAAGCCTCTGGCTAATCAACAGTAAGGAATTAGGCCTGCTGACAACTATGTGAGTGAACTTGGGAACAGATTCTCCGACCCCCACTGAGCCTTGAGATGGCTCCAGCCCCAGCCTACAGCCTGATGCAACCTCCCGAAAGTTTGGCTCTGAAAGGAGAACTCCCACATTTGAGTCCCAGTAACACTATTTACCAGCTCTGTGACCTTAGGAAGGTTACTTAAACTTCTGGACACCCCCAAAACTTTTCTTGTCTGAGAACCTGAAATAAAAACATAAATGTCATAGGGTTGTTGTGAATAACTTAACACATGTAAGCACTTAGAACAATACTTGAAAGATTATAGATGCTCAAAAAATGTCATTATTGTTATATATTATATGTAATTATTGCACATTATATTAAAAAATAACATAAGTAAATGACTTTAAGGAGTTGTGTTAGTTATCTATTATTATGTAACAAATTTTCCCCAAATTTAGCAGCTTTCAAACAACAAGTGTTGATTTTTCCCCAGTTCTGAAGATCAAAGATCTAGGAGGGGTGCATCCTAGCTGGGTGCATCTGGCTCAGGGTCTCAGGAAGTTATAGTCAAGCTGTCTGATGAGGCTGCAGGCATCTCAAGGCATGTCTGAGACTGAATGCCTTTCCAGTTTTATGTCTGTAATTATAGCAAGTCTCAGTTCCCTACTGGCTGCCAGACAGCCTCATCACTTGCACTTCTCCATGGGCTCCCTGAATGTCCTCTCTATACAGCAGACAGCTTCCCCCATGACTGGTAAGGAGAACAAATGAGCATGCACTAGTGAATGAGTAGGAGAGCACCCCAAACAGAAGCAGCAGTCTTTTATAGCTTCATCTTAGATGTGACATCCCATCACCTTTGCCATTTGTTCTTGGTCACACAGCATCTCTGGTACAATGTGGGCAGGAACCACACCAGGGTGTGACTACCAGGAGATAGGGATTTGAGAGGCCATCTTGAAAACTGGCTTCCTCAGGGGTAGAACTAAGACCAGAGAGTGAAATTTCATTATAAAGAGGAATTTTGAAAGTCAAAGACATCATGGGGGAGAGGGGAAAGTGGGTGATGGGCATTGAGGAGGGCACCTGTTGGGATGAGCACTGGGTGTTGTATGTAAACTAATCTGACAGTAAATTATATGTAATATTTTTTTAAAAAGTCAAAGATATCTAGAGATGGAATTGCAGGCTCTTTTTCGTACTGGAGTTAAGTAGTTTTGCAAACAGTTGGCCTTGCTGGGGAAGAGAACATTCAAGCACAAAGGTGATTGGACTTGATGACTATTCAAATCTCTTCCAAGCCTGGGCTTCTAGGACTTCTTCTCTTGTGTGGTCAAGTCTAATCATAACTGGATAGTAGGCCTCTTGAGGATCCAGACCATCATGTCCATCCAACTCTTGAAAACAAAGGAAGATCTCTATAAATGCTTGTTCATTCAGTCTGTAGCCAACAGACATCAAATTATCAGACTGAATCAATATGAATTTATCTGTTGTTTGTATATTTAAAATATATTTGCATCCATCCTTTTGTAATTAAATTCTTGGATTTTACTGTAGTAAGTCCGTCATATTTACTTTTGTTGAATTTCTCTAGGGACTTCTCCATTTTATAAACTTTTTGAAGGTCTAAGATAGCTACAGAAATAATTTAAAAATTGAGATAACTACAAACTCATATGATTTCAAATAAAACCTCTTGTAGGGAAAATGTGCAGTTGCTAGGAGGTAGAGAAATAAAAATTTCAAAAAGGATCCAAGATATTTAAGAGGAGAAGGGAAATACAAATGGAATCAATGAGTACCAGTGGCACCTCAGCAGAGTAGAACATTTTCTAATATTCCGCCACTGCAGTTAGATTCTAGCTCCATATTCTTCCTGTTTGGAAAAAAAAAAAGTGCATCTCTACTGCACTTCAAATTCAACCACTTTAACCTCCCATCAGAACATAATTCTGAGATACTACCAGAGATACTGTGTTATTCCAGGCCTTGCAAGAAGCAGATTCCAAGATAGCACCAAATGTGCAAGGATTTCTCTCAGCGAAATGCCTCTGGGAAAGGAAACGGGGAGGGAGCCAAAAAACAAAAAACAAAAAAACAAAAAACCTAAAAGAGCCATTAAAAAAGGTTGAGTCCTAAAGGGTCATGCAGAAAGTCATCAGGAAATCCTTGAGCCAAAGTCATCTGAGAAGAGTCCAGTGTCTCACGAAGAGGTCTGCCTTAGAATCCCCACCACATCAATGTATGGGGAGAAGGTGGCCTCTGTGCAAAGGCAGCAGTGGATTTCAAAGCAAAGAGGCTGGACCACAGTCAGTCAAGTTCCTGGAATAAGGGTTCTCAAGGTGCAATTTTCATGGCCGCCACAGATACCAAGTATCAACCCAATTATTATGAAAAGAAAGCAATACTTGAATAGCTAGACAAACTAGTTAATTTTTTCTTAATGTTTATTTTTATTTTGAGAGAGAGAGCACGAGCAGGGGAGGGGCAGAGAGAGAGGGAGACAGAAAGTCCCAAGCAGGCTCAGCACTGTCACTGCAAAGCCCTGGGGGTGGGCTTGATCCCATGGCCCATGAGATCATGACCTGAGCTGAAATCAAGAGTAGGATGCCTAATCACCTGAGCCACCCAAGCGCCCCTAGACAATCTGTTTTCAAATGAGTGTTCTAATAAACAAAAATCAAAACATTTATTCAAAGAATTTTTGCAAAGTTTTCATAAATATTTCAAACCCCAGTGGCTTAGAGACTGACTAAATGAAGAGACTTAAATAAATCAACATTTTATAACTATTTACTGAAACGTGCCCTGGATTTCCTCACTGCAATATGTAAGCCACACAAAACTCTTCAAAAAAGGTTAACCGGGAAAAGGACCTTGGTTCTTGACTGCCTTGTGGTTTCGAGGCATCTGCACATTGTACGAGATACTGCTCATATACCTACGGTTCTCACGCAAGCCTTTCTCTCCAAAGAAGTAGCTTTCTCTTCCGAGAGCGCCGTCCACTGCATTCTTGGCAATACTTTTCTCTCCAACTGTTAGTCTGTGACCGATGTTCTCGCTCCAACATTTAGGAGAAACCTGCTGTGGATTGAAATTGGAGGTCACAGTTGCTTTCCAAACATTAGTCTCAGAATGTAGGACAAAGCCCTTCTGCCCAAGAGGAGCCCGTGGTCAAGCTGAAGCCAGCTGTGAAAGCTTTCAAGACTAATTTTCTTCACTCTATTATCAACTCTTCTGGTGTCCAAATGTGTCAGGTGCTGTTTGGCTTTAGGACTAGCAGAGAACGTTTAAATCCAGATTTTATTCCTCTATTACATAATGTTTTATTTCTGAAACACTGTTTGGTTTTGTTTTTCAAGACATTGCGTCTTGGTTTATTCACTTCAATTTCCAAATACATGCTGGAATATGCTTCCAAATACAATACTTTAATGAAGTAGTAAATTTCTGGGGTGGGTAGTGGGAAGATCTCAGGTTATTTAAAATTACATCACTGGTTTGTCCCGATATGTTTGTGCCTTTAAAAATGTTGAGTTGGGCGCCTGGGTGGTGCAATCGGTTAAGCATCTGACTTCAGCCAGGTCACGATCTCGCGGTCCGTGAGTTCGAGCCCCGCGTCAGGCTCTGGGCTGATGGCTCAGAGCCTGGAGCCTGTTTCCGATTCTGTGTCTCCCTCTCTCTCTGCCCCTTCCCCGTTCATGCTCTGTCTCTCTCTGTCCCAAAAATTAAAAAAAAAAAAAATGTTGAGTATAACCATCTACCAGAAAAAGAGTTCCGAGAAGACTAATAAATAAAATACAGTGCTTAAAATCATTCACTAGTTCAAATATTTTTATTCTCATTTTTCTCACCTTTGATCCCAGCCACTACCAATCAGTCTTAAACTTTAAGACGCATAAAAATGACTCAGGGAGGGGTGGGAACCTGGGTGGCTCAGTCAGTTAAATGTCCAACTCTCAGTCTCAGCTCAGGTCATGATCTCGGGGTTCATACGTTTGAGTCCCAGGCTGGGCTCCACACTCACCATACGGAGCTTGCTTGGGATTCTCTCTCTTTCCCTCTCTCTCTGCTCATGCTCTCTCTCTTAAAATAAATAAACTTAAAATAACAAAAGGAGCTAGTTAAAATGCAAATTCCAGAACACCATTCGCCAAATTTTAGATTTACCGAGCCTGAGGAAGAGCCCAAGAATCTGCATTTTGTTTGTTTGCTTATTTATTTTGAAAGAGACAGAGAGAGAGAGAGGAGGAGGGGAGCAGAGAGAAACAGTGAGAGAGAGATTGAGAGAGAGAGAATCCCAAGCAGGCTCTGTGCTACAGCAGGGCTCAAACTCACAAACTGAACCGTGAGATCATGACCTGAGCCAAAATCCAGTCAGCTGCTTAACCTATGGAGCCACCCAGGCACCCCAAGAATCTACATTTTTAACAAGCACCCGATGCAAATGGTCTACAAACCACAATGTGAAAATCCTGTTTTAGACGTTCAAATTTAAAAGTTATTAAAATGTGAACTAAAGATTCACAGGTATTTTCAGTGCTATAAATCATAAATGGCAAAACTGACCACCTAAACAGCCAATTCATGGACCCCAAATGCCTCACTTCCAGGGAAACAGGAATATGAGGTAGTCACAGGGAGAAAAAGAGAGAGAGAGATTTGTGTCTGGCAAGCTCTGAAAGGTTTAGACAGGCAGACGAATATCGTGTAGTTATCACTGCAAAGGAGTTGCTTTACCGATCTTTTCATGTTACGTTTACTTTTGCTGTTTTTTATTATTTTTTTAATATTTATTTTTGAGAGACAGAAAGAGACAGAGCATGAGCAGGGGAGGGGCAGACAGAGAGGGAGACACAGAATCCGAAGCAGGCTCCAGGCTCTGAGATGTCAGCACAGAGCTTGATGTGGGCTCGAACCCATAAACCCAGAGATCATGACCTGAGCTTGAAGTCGGACACTTAACCAACTGAGCCACCCAGACGCCCCTGTTTACTTTTGTTGTTTTTCAATTTCAGAAGTAATACACGCTTAGTGCAAAATTTTTGAAAACAGCAAAAATGCTGATTTATAGATGTATATAAATGCCATTCATTTCCATGTTTATATCCTCTTAGTTATTAAAAATATCATTGTGTATGTAATGCAATGTAACATTTTTCTGCCTGCCAGTATCCTTATTTTCCCATGTCAAAAAAATATACTTATCTAAGAGATAATTTTAAATAGCTGACCAGCATTCCATCATCTACATACTCCACACTGTAAGTAAACATTCCTTTGTTATTGAATATTTAGTTCCACTGTGTGGAGACACTGGAATGTGCCACCATCATCTGCTTCAACACACAAGGTTGGGGTTTTTTTGTTTGTTTTGTTGTTTTGTTTTAAGTAAGTGCTAAGCCTGAGATCAAGAATCACCTGCTCTGTGGACTGAGCCAGCCAGGTGCCCAATTACATAGGTATTTTAAATATTTGTGTAGAAGACTCTCAGTTTTTTCCTGTATTGTTTCTGTCTTTTACATTGCACTCAGAAAGACCTTCTACTTTGGAAATATTCTGATGTTCAAATGCACTAACCAGGCTCAGTATTTTTCGTTAATCACCTTCTCATTTTCTACCCACCACACAGATGTGAGATCACCAAAACAAATTATATCTCAGTTCAAGAGTCATTAGAATTGACTCTCACTGCTTTAGAAGTAAAGTGAAGAGGGGAAATGATGACCTCACTCTTAAGTAAATCCCACTCCCCTGAATAGTTACAACTTCCTATCTTTTGTGACTTTGCAATTCACCACTCTTCACTGAACCTAATTACCACTCCAGACCTGTAGGAGGTCCCATATTGTGTGTTATTTGGTCACCTGCTGTCTAGTGGTGTAAATAGAGAAGTATAGTGTATTTTGCCCCAGAAGAATAACTCAATTTCAGAATATAGCTCTAAGGTCAATTGGATAATAACCTCACATTTGTGTAAAATTATGAATAAGTTTATAAATTAGTTTTAAAATAGTGGGAAGAATTATAAACCTGAAGTCAGAATATCTTTGCTTTATCCCCAGTTCTGCCAGTCTTGATTTTTCATGTCTGTTTTAAATAAAAAATCCTAAACCCCTTTGAAGCTGAGTTTCCTTTTCTTTAAGAAGGCTTTTTTTAATGTTCCTAAGTTCTGTCATTTCACTCTTTTTTAAAATTCTATTCCATGAAGCACTCTCACATCAAGAGGTTTCTTTTACAGAAAAAAAAAAAAGTCATTTTAAGTGTTTTTAAAAGCCATTTTGTAATAATTCTTAAGAGAATTTGGTGAACTGAACAATCTTAAAAACAAAACCAAACAAAACCTAGGGGCACCTAGGTGGCTCAGTGGGTTAAGCATCCGACTTTGGCTCAGGTCATGGTCTCATAGTTCTTGAGTTTGAACCCTGCATCAGGTTCACTGCTGTCAGTACGGAGCTTACTACAGATCCTTTGTCCCTGCTCCCCACTCATGCTCTCTCTCTCTCTCTCTCTCTCAAATATAAACAAGTATTTTTTTTTTAAATCTTGGGAATGCAAACTGGTGCAGCCACTCTGGAAAACAGTAGGGAGTTTCCTCAAAAAGTTAAAAATAGAACTACCCTACAACTCAGCAATTGCACTGCTAGATATTTATCCAAAGGATACAGGAGTGCTGATTGAAAGGGGCACATACACCCCAATGTTTATAGCAGCACTATCAACAATAGCCAAATATGGAAAGAGCCCAAATGTCCATCAATGGATGAATGGATAAGGAAGATGTGGTATGCATACACACACACACACACACACACACACACACACACACACTGGACTATCACTCAGTGATCAAAAAGAATGAAACCTTGCCATTTGCAACAACATGGATGGAACTAGAGTGTATTATGTTAAGTGAACTAAGTCAGTCAGAGAAAGACAAATATCAGATGATTTCACTCATATGAGGAATTTAAGACACAAAACAGATGAACATAAGGAAAGGGAAGCAAAACTGATATAAAAACAGGGAGGGGGACAAAACATAAGAGATTCTTAAATACAGAGAATAAACTGAGGGTTGCTGGTGGGGTGTTGGGGGGTGGGAAATGGGCTAAATGGACATTAAAGAGGGCACTTGATGGGTTGAGCACTGGATGTTATATGTAAGTGATGAATCACTAAATTCTATTCCTAAAATCATTATTACACTATATGTTAACTAACTTGGATTTAAAATTTTTTTTAAAAATTTAATTAAAAAACCCCTATTAGGGTGCCTGGGTGGCTCCATCGGTTAAGCATCTGACTCTTAGATTCAGCTTAAGTCATGATCCCATGACTTGTAAGTTCAAGCCCCACAACAGGCTCCATGCTGACAGTGTAGAGCCTGCTTAGGATTCTCTCTCTCCCTCTCTCTCTGCCCCTACCCTACTCACTCTGTCTCTCTATCTCAAAAATAAATAAATTTTTAAAAATAAAAAAAAAAAACTATCTTGCTGAAATAGAACTAGTGGGTTTGAGTTCTATGGAAGAATCTTTTTCTTTACTAAGAAATAGATATTTTTAATACTTGAAAATATCTGAAAATTTAATGATTAGCCTCCAAAAGCCATGAGTTCCTCCCTTTTCTGCAGTTGATGTGACACCTAAGGTCCCATCCTAATCTAACATTGTAAGGTTTGTTAGTATAAAACCTTTTCTGATTGCAATCTTTCTTCTGTGACTTTTTTCTAGCCTCATAATAATGTAAAATAATAACCTTTCTATCTATAATAATTTACTTTTCTTAGTTCATACTTTCTCATAGAAATAGTATTCTTGTCATAATAATGCCATTTATTATTCCCAGTGGTGAATTTGCCATCATTAATTCATGTAATTACCATACAAGCTTACTGCTGTAGCAAGACAGGTCCTGGGATCTCTGCCATCAAGTTAGAAAAAAATAAAAATGGGAAGTACTTACTTGTAGGAGAGAAGAAAACATTGTAAGGTTGTTACATTTTAGAATACATGTGAATTCAAATATATATATAATTTCTTCAAGTTAGAGATAAATCATTTATTTAATAGTGCAATATAAGTTTTATAACATTTTAAAATAATGAATGTTATAAATCAGAATTTCCCAAATGTTCCAAATACTACTACTCCAGGTTGTTAAAAGCATGAATTACCCAAAGAAATGCAGCCATTGCCCGATCAATTGTTTGAAAAATGCTGTTTTAAAGTTAATTAGCTTTGGGGTGCCTGGGTGGCTCAGTTGGTTAAGCATCTGACTTTGGATCAGGTCATGATCTCACGGTTCATGGATTCAAGCCCCAAGTCGGACTCTGTGCTGACAGTTCGGATGGAGCCTGGAGCCAGCTTCAGATTCTGTCTCCCTCTCTCTCTCTTTCTCTCTGCTCATGCTCTCTCTCTCTCTCTCAAAATAAATAAACATTAAAAATTTTTCAAGGGGCGCCTGGGTGGCGCAGTCGGTTAAGCGTCCGACTTCAGCCAGGTCACGATCTCGCGGTCCGGGAGTTCGAGCCCCGCGTCAGGCTCTGGGCTGATGGCTCAGAGCCTGGAGCCTGTTTCCGATTCTGAGTCTCCCTCTCTCTCTGACCCTCTCCCGTTCATGCTCTGTCTCTCTCTGTCCCAAAAATAAATAAACGTTGAAAAAAAAAACTTAAAAAAAAAATTTTTTTTCAAAAAAAATAAAATAAAGTTAATCAACTTTAATCACCAAAGTACCTGTCAGAGACTTTTTATGTTAAATATGTATTTGTCCAAAATGGGATATACTTATCTCTTGCATTTCTCAAACCCATTTGTACGCAGAGATTTTCTTCCCCTCCTTCCCCTAGAACATCTCTCAGGGATGCTGAAAACACAATGTTATTGTGAAATAACAGATGAAAAGGTTAAAAAAGTAATTTGTAGTCTAGAAAGAAGAAAAGGGCTTGCATTTATGAAGCCCAAAGATGGTTTAGGGAATGGAGTAAAAGATAGATCATGGCAAGACTCCCTGAACTTAGGGAGGTGTCTAAAAGGAATCTTTTAACATAAGCAACTGGAAGTCACTTGTTTAAGCTTTGATGTGACATTTTTCAAATGAAAAATTTACAGGCGAGGTGAAGCAAAACAAATCAAAGGAAGCTTACTATAATGTTATGGTGCCCTCTTGTGGTTCAAAACCAAAATGACCCTCCCTTTGCAAAATTAATTCTGGCACCATAGTAGCAAATATTTTGGAGCTTAAATAACCTTTTTCATTGTTCACCCAAACTGTTATCAGTGGTTATCTCTTTAGAGTAGTATTAGGGGCAATTTAATCTCATGTATTTCTGTAATGGTTGAAGTTTTGCAAAAAGTATGCATTGCTTTGGTGAGCAGAAAACAGTAAGAACAAAATATAAAAATGTAAGAGGAAATGATCATCTTTCTCAGGTAATTTTTCAGAATATAGAATTTAAATTAAAGTACTAGTTAATGTCCTTAAGCTTTTGAAACAAATAGCCATCCCAAGATTTTGAAGTTTTTAATTTGCAGAGTTACACCTATGTAAATATTGTATCTGGAATTATGAGTGATGATTGATTTTTGTTCTTTTCTAATCCAGCTAAAAACTTTTGCCACAGAACAGATTTTGTGATGAGAAATCAAATATGGTCACTGAAGAACAATGAGATATTATGAAGGAAGACACATACTATATTAGGTCCAGGTTAAATTAGTATATGAAAGCAAAAATATTATTTTGTTAAAGTACAAAAGGTGAACCATTAGGGCAAATAGCACATTGCAAATCACTGACAGAAAAGGTTTCGTAGCCATCCAATACCTGAAATACTTTTGGTTTTCTCCCCAGGAAGAAGAAAATATTAAAATACCCTTGAAACTTTGAATTCTACAAAATCAACAAAGTATAGACAGTCTCACGTCTAATCTCAAACATAAAGGATCCTTCTCGCTGAAGTAGCCCAGAAAGTCAGTGATTCTGATGACAGTTCACAAATTCTCCTGTTTCTAAGAAGCAAGTTAAACAAAAAGTGTACTTTGGCTGGGTAACCTGATAGCTGTTCTGAATCAATGTCAAGGGAGCAATCTTGGTTTGCCTGCAGCCTGTCTGTTCTGAATTCAGTCACATGCTTTCTGTTTTTTCTCAGTGTAATCCACTCTAATCAAGTTGAGATTCTTGAAGAACATACACAGGAGTTCAGTTCATGTGGCTTTAAAACTCATTTTTTTCAGGATAATGTTTTTCTTGGAATGACATGGGAGGTTTGTTTTGTTTTGACAGGCTCTAATTAGAAACGCTGAGGTACTGGAAGGGAATGTTAAGGAAAGGTAATGGCAAACCCATCTACAAAAGTACTGCTTCTACTGAGCACATCTGCTCTTAGAAATCCCCCAACCCCTGGGATTGACCTTAGCTTCCAGTGAACAGCGTGAGGCCTTCACATCACCTGCCGCACTGCCCACTACACTGAAGAAATTTTGCCTTTTTCTGAACACACGTTAAGAACTGCAATGTTAAACCAAAGCTTTTGGGAGAAATGGCTGATTGCAGGTCCGGGCAAAAATTGTACAAAATTGAGCATGGACTATCCCGTCATTACAGAAGGCAAGGAAACTATCAAAGACTGCCAGAGTTATATCAAAAGAACATGCTGATTATGTTTAGATCCATAAATTGATAATAATATTTTTTATAACAATAAAACTCTTATTGGTCACTTTTGAAGGATGCTAGGGAACAAACACATTATTTGGAAAACTGTTAAGTAGTAATTAAGCATTTATCCTGCCTTTCCATGTAAGAACTGTAAGTTAGGGTAACCAATAGTTGATATTAAAAGTCTCTTTTTTATAGACATATTCTAGCTAATAAATGAAGAAGGAATTGATAAACTAAAAAATAATCATTTTGTTACTCCAAATGAAATAGTAGACCTAGGTGGTAATACAAATGGCTGCTGACTTCTTTAAAAGGTGAGAGACAGATGCATCTGGGGGGCTGGAAGAAGATGGCGGCGTAGGAGGACGCTGGGCTCACCGCGCATCCTGCTGATCACTTAGATTCCACCTACACCTGCCTAAATAACCCAGAAAACCACCAAAGGATTAGCAGAACAGAGTCTCCAGAGCCAAGCGCAGACGAGAGGCCCACGGAAGAGGGTAGGAAGGGCGGCGAGGCGGTGCGCACTCCACGGACTGGCGGGAGGGAGCCGGGGCGGAGGGGCGGCTCGCCGGCCAAGCAGAGCCCCGGAGTCTGGCTTGCAAAACCGGAGGGGCCTGATGGACTGTGTTCCGACAGCAAGCGAGACTTAGCGTCTGGGAGGTCGTAAGTTAACAGCTCTGCTCGGAAATCGGGAAGGCTGGAGGACAAAGGGAGGGAGAGCTGCTGAGCCCCTGGAGACAGAGCTCAGTTTGGTGGGGAACAAAGGCGCTCGCCAGCGCCATCTTCCCCGCCCATCCCCCAGCCAAAATCCCAAAGGGAACCAGTTCCTGCCAGGGAACTTGCTCGCTCCGCGCAAACACCCAACTCTGTGCTTCTGCGAAGCCAAACCTCTGGCAGCGGATCTGACTCCCTCCCGCTGCCACAGGGCCCCTCCTGAGGTGGATCACCTAAGGAGAAGTGAGCTAAGCCTGCCCCTCCTGCCCCCGTGCACCTTGCCAACCCACCCCAGCTAATACGCCAGATCCCCAGCACCACAAGCCTGGCAGTGTGCAAGTAGCCCAGATGGGCCACGCCACCCCACAGTGAATCCCGCCCCTAGGAGAGGGGAAGAGAAGGCACACACCAGTCTGACTGTGGCCCCAGCGGTGGGCTGGGGGTAGACATCAGGACTGACTGTGGCCCCGCCGACCAACTCCAGTTATACACCACAGCACAGGGAAAGTGCCCTGCAGGTCCTCACCACTCCAGGGACTATCCAAAATGACCAAACGGAAGAATTCCCCTCAGAAGAATCTCCAGGAAATAACAACAGCTAATGAACTGATCAAAAAGGATTTAAATAATATAACAGAAAGTGAATTTAGAATAATAGTCATAAAATTAATCGCTGGGCTTGAAAACAGTATAGAGGACAGCAGAGAATATCTTGCTACAGAGATCAAGGGACTAAGGAACAGTCACGAGGAGCTGAAAAGCGCTTTAAAAGAAATGCAAAACAAAATGGAAACGATGACAGCTCGGCTTGAAGAGGCAGAGGAGAGAATAGGTGAACTAGAAGATAAAGTTATGGAAAAAGAGGAAGCTGAGAGAAAGAGAGATAAAAAAATCCAGGAGTATGAGGGGAAAATTAAAGAACTAAGTGATACACTAAAAAGAAATAATATACGCATAATTGGTATCCCAGAGGAGGAAGAGAGAGGGAAAGGTGCTGAAGGGGTACTTGAAGAAATTATAGCTGAGAACTTCCCTGATCTGGGGAAGGAAAAAGGCATTGAAATCCAAGAAGCACAGAGAACTCCCTTCAGACGTAACTTGAATCGATCTTCTGCACGACATATCATAGTGAAACTGGCAAAATACAAGGATAAAGAGAAAATTCTGAAAGCAGCAAGGGATAAACGTGCCCTCACATATAAAGGGAGACCTATAAGACTCGTCACTGATCTCTCTTTTGAAACTTGGCAGGCCAGAAAGGATTGGCACGATATTTTCAGTGTGCTAAGCAGGAAAAATGTGCAGCCGAGAATCCTTTATCCAGCAAGTCTGTCATTTAGAATAGAAGGAGAGATAAAGGTCTTCCCAAACAAACAAAAACTGAAGGAATTTGTCACCACTAAACCAGCCCTACAAGAGATCCTAAGGGGGATCCTGTGAGACAAAGTACAAGAGACATCACTACAAGCATAAAACATACAGACATCACAATGACTCTAAACCTGTATCTTTCTATAATAACACTGAATGTAAATGGATTAAATGCGCCAACCAAAAGACATAGGGTATCAGAATGGATAAAAAAACAAGACCCATCTATTTTCTGTCTACAAGAGACTCATTTTAGATCTGAGGACACCTTTAGATTGAGAGTGAGGGGATGGAGAACTATTTATCATGCTACTGGAAGCCGAAAGAAAGCTGGAGTAGCCATACTTATATCAGACAAACTAGACTTTAAATTAAACGCTGTAACAAGAGATGAAGAAGGGCATTATATAATAATTACAGGTTCTATCCATCAGGAAGAGCTAACAATTATAAATGTCTATGCGCCGAATACCGGAGCCCCCAAATATATAAAACAATTACTCATAAACATAAGCAACCTTATTGATAAGAATGTGGTAATTGCAGGGGACTTTAACACCCCACTTACAGAAATGGATAGATCATCTAGACACACGGTCAATAAAGAAACAAGGGCCCTGAATGATACATTGGATCAGATGGACTTGACAGACATATTTAGAACTCTGCATCCCAAAGCAACAGAATATACTTTCTTCTCGAGTGCACATGGAACATTCTCCAAGATAGATCATATACTGGGTCACAAAACAGCCCTTCATAAGTTCACAAGAATTGAAATCATACCATGCATACTTTCAGACCACAATGCTATGAAGCTTGAAATCAACCACAGAAAAAAGTCTGGAAAACCTCCAAAAGCATGGAGGTTAAAGAACACCCTACTAATGAATGAGTGGGTCAACCAGGCAATTAGAGAAGAAATTAAAAAATATATGGAAACAAACGAAAATGAAAATACAACAATCCAAACGCTTTGGGATGCAGCGAAGGCAGTCCTGAGAGGAAAATACATTGCAATCCAGGCCTATCTCAAGAAACAAGAAAAATCCCAAATACAAAATCTAACAGCACACCTAAAGGAAATAGAAGCAGAACAGCAAAGGCAGCCTAAACCCAGCAGAAGAAGAGAAATAATAAAGATCAGAGCAGAAATAAACAATATAGAATCTAAAAAAACTGTAGAGCAGATCAACGAAACCAAGAGTTGGTTTTTTGAAAAAATAAACAAAATTGACAAACCTCTAGCCAGGCTTCTCAAAAAGAAAAGGGAGAGGACCCAAATAGATAAAATCATGAATGAAAATGGAATTATTACAACCAATCCCTCAGAGATACAAACAATTATCAGGGAACACTATGAAAAAGTATATGCCAACAAATTGGACAACCTGGAAGATATGGACAAATTCCTAAACACCCACACTCTTCCAAAACTCAATCAGGAGGCAATAGAAAGCTTGAACAGACCCATCACCAGCGAAGAAATTGAATTGGTTACCAAAAATCTCCCAACAAATAAGAGTCCAGGACCAGATGGCTTCCCAGGGGAGTTCTACCAGACATTTAAAGCAGAGATAATACCTATCCTTCTCAAGCTATTCCAAGAAATAGAAAGGGAAGGAAAACTTCCAGACTCATTCTATGAAGCCAGTATTACTTTGATTCCTAAACCAGACAGAGACCCAGTAAAAAAAGAGAACTACAGGCCAATATCCCTGATGAATATGGATGCAAAAATTCTCAATAAGATACTAGCAAATCGAATTCAACGGCATATAAAAAGAATTATTCACCATGATCAAGTGGGATTCATTCCTGGGATGCAGGGCTGGTTCAACATTCGCAAATCAATCAACGTGATACATCACATTAACAAAAAAAAAGAGAAGAACCATATGATCCTGTCAATCGATGCAGAAAAGGCCTTTGACAAAATCCAGCACCCTTTCTTAATAAAAACCCTTGAGAAAGTCGGGATAGAAGGAACATACTTAAAGATCATAAAAGCCATTTATGAAAAGCCCACAGCTAACATCATCCTCAACGGGGAAAAACTGAGAGCTTTTTCCCTGAGATCAGGAACACGACAGGGATGCCCACTCTCACCGCTGTTGTTTAACACAGTGCTGGAAGTTCTAGCATCAGCAATCAGACAACAAAAGGAAATCAAAGGCATCAAAATCGGCAAAGATGAAGTCAAGCTTTCGCTTTTTGCAGATGACATGATATTATACATGGAAAATCCGATAGACTCCACCAAAAGTCTGCTAGAACTGATACATGAATTCAGCAAAGTTGCAGGATACAAAATCAATGTACAGAAATCAGTTGCTTTCTTATACACTAACAATGAAGCAACAGAAAGACAAATACAGAAACTGATCCCATTCACAATTGCACCAAGAACTATCAAATACCTAGGAATAAATCTAACCAAAGATGTAAAAGATCCGTATGCTGAAAACTATAGAAAGTTTATGAAGGTAATTGAAGAAGATATAAAGAAATGGAAAGACATTCCCTGCTCATAGATTGGAAGAATAAATATTGTCAAAATGTCAATACTACCCAAAGCTATCTACACATTCAATGCAATCCCAATCAAAATGGCACCAGCATTCTTCTCGAAACTAGAACAAGCAATCCTAAAATTCATATGGAACCACAAAAGGCCCCGAATAGCCAAAGGAATTTTGAAGAAGAAGACCAAAGCGGGAGGCATCACAATCCCAGACTTTAGCCTCTACTATAAAGCTGTCATCATCAAGACAGCATGGTATTGGCACAAAAACAGACACATAGACCAATGGAATAGAATAGAAACCCCAGAACTAGACCCACAAACGTATGGCCAACTAGTCTTTGACAAAGCAGGAAAGAACATCCAATGGAAAAAAGACAGTCTCTTTAACAAATGGTGCTGGGAGAACTGGACAGCAACATGCAGAAGGTTGAAACTAGACCACTTTCTCACACCATTCACAAAAATAAACTCAAAATGGATAAAGGACCTGAATGTGAGACAGGAAACCATCAAAACCTTAGAGGAGAAAGCAGGAAAAGACCTCTCTGACCTCAGCCGTAGCAATCTCTTACTCGACACATCCCCAAAGGCAAGGGAATTAAAAGCAAAAGTGAATTACTGGGACCTTATGAAGATAAAAAACTTCTGCACAGCAAAGGAAACAACCAACAAAACTAAAAGGCAACCAACGGAATGGGAAAAGATATTTGCAAATGACATATCGGACAAAGGGCTAGTCTCCAAAATCTATAAAGAGCTCACCAAACTCCACACCCGAAAAGCAAATAACCCAGTGAAGAAATGGGCAGAAAACATGAAAAGACACTTCTCTAAAGAAGACATCCAGATGGCCAATAGGCACATGAAAAGATGTTCAACGTCGCTCCTTATCAGGGAAATACAAATCAAAACCACACTCAGATATCACCTCACGCCAGTCAGAGTAGCCAAAATGAACAAATCAGGAGACTCTAGATGCTGGAGAGGATGTGGAGAAACGGGAACCCTCTTGCACTGTTGGTGGGAATGCAAATTGGTGCAGCCGCTCTGGAAAGCAGTGTGGAGGTTCCTCAGAAAATTAAAAATAGACCTACCCTATGACCCAGCAATAGCACTGCTAGGAATTTTTCCAAGGGACACAGGAGTACTGATGCATAGGGGCACTTGTACCCCAATGTTTATAGCAGCACTTTCAACAATAGCCAAATTATGGAAAGAGCCTAAATGTCCATCAACTGATGAATGGATAAAGAAATTGTGGTTTATATACACAATGGAATACTACGTGGCAATGAGAAAAAATGAAATATGGCCTTTTGTAGCAACGTGGATGGAACTGGAGAGTGTGATGCTAAGTGAAATAAGCCATACAGAGAAAGACAGATACCATATGGTTTCACTCTTATGTGGATCCTAAGAAACTTAACAGAAACCCATGGGGGAAGGGAAGGAAAAAAAAAAAAGAGGTTAGAGTGGGAGAGAGCCAAAACATAAGAGACTGTTAAAAACTGAGAACAAACTGAGGGTTGATGGGGGGTGGGAGGGAGGGGAGGGTGGGTGATGGGTATTGAGGAGGGCACCTTTTGGGATGAGCACTGGGTGTTGTATGGAAACCAATTTGACAATAAATTTCATATATTAAAAAATAAATAAATAAATAAATAAAAATAAAATAATAAAATAAATAAATAAACTTAAAACAAAAAAAAAAATAAAACTTATGCATCTGGATTAAATTAAAAAAAAAAAAAAAAGGTGAGAGACAGGGGGTGCCTCGGTGGCTCAGTCGGTTGGGCCTCTGACTTCGGCTCAGGTCATGATCTCATGGTCCGTGAGTTCGAGCCCATCATCGGGCTCTGTGCTGACAGCTCAAATCTGGAGCCTGCTTCGGATTCTGTGTCTGCCTCTCTCTCTGCCCCTCCCCTGCTCGCACTTTATCTCTCTCTCTCTCTCTCTCTCTCTCTCTCTCTCTCTCTCAAAAATACGTAAGCATTCAAAAAAAAAAAAAAGTGAGAGACAGACGTTACATGCATCCTGATGGAAATAGTCCATATTTTTGTGAGTGTTCTTACAAAAATATCTAACATAAAAGTGATCTAGCTTCCAGATCTAACTGCCAATTTATAGAAATTACAGGAGACAGAGCAACAAGTTAAATGACACCTAAGAGGCAATCACCAAATTCTTAACTGTGGAAAACTCTACAAAACATGCGACCCAGTCTCTTGTTTTCTTCTTTTTTCCAATGTTTATTCATTTCTTTGAGAAAGAGAGACACAGAGCACCAGTGGGGGAGGAGCAGAGAGAGGTGGAGACACAGAATCCAAACCAGGCTCCAGCTCTGAGCCCCACAGAGCCCGATGTGGGGCTTCAACACATGAACCATGAGATCATGACCTGAGCCAAAGTCGGATGTTTAACCGACTGAGCCACCAGAGTACCACATGACCCAGTTTCTTAAAGACAAAATAGCACTAGTGGGAGTGAAGGTATACCTAGAAGAAAGTTGAGAGACATATAAACCAATTGTAATGTCTTCCCATTCAAACGAACCAAATGTTAAAAAAAAAATACTGAGAAAATTTTAACAGTGATATTTTTTTTTATAAATTTTAAAAAAAAAATTTTTTCAACGTTTATTTATTTTTGGGACAGAGAGAGACAGAGCATGAACGGGGGAGGGGAAGAGAGAGAGGGAGACAGAATTGGAAACAGGCTCCAGGCTCTGAGCCATCAGCCCAGAGCCTGACGCGGGGCTTGAACTCACAGACCGCTAGATCGTGACCTGGCTGAAGTCGGATGCTTAACCAACTGCGCCACCCAGGCACCCCTTAACAGTGATATTTAATATTAAAATAACTTCAGTATTATAATAGAATTATAATTATATTGTAAAAGGGTCCTTATCTTTTAGAGATACTAAAATTTGTGAATAAAATAATATGATATTTGGGGTTTACTTAAAAATAATCCAGGGTTAGAAGGAAGTGGACAAGGTTATAGATCAAGGAGTGATAAACTATAGCCCAGAGGCCAAATCTGGCCCACCACTTGTTTTTGTAAATGAAGTTGTTTTTTTGTTTTTGTTTTTTAACATTCAAAGTGCATCGTCTTCTATTTTTCGGTGTTTATTCGTTTTTTTTTGAAAGAGGGAGAGTGTTCACGTGAGCAGGGTAGGGGCAGAGAGTGAGGGAGATAGAGGAGCTGAAGCAGGCTCCAGGCTCTGAGCTGTCAACCCAGAACCTGAAGCAGGGCTCAGGTTCACAAACTGTGAGATCAAGACCTGAAACGAAGTTGGATGCTTAACTGACTGAGCCACCCAGGCACCCCTGTAAATGAAGTCTTATTAGAATACAGTCATGCTCATTTATTTATGTGTAGTCTATGGTTGCTTTTCAGCAACAATGGCAGAGTTGAGAATTTGTGACAGAACAGTTTGGCCCTCAATGCCTAAAATATTTACTTTCTTGCCCTGTACAGCAAAAGCTTTCTGATAACTGGTATAGTAAATCAAAATTGGCTATAAGTAAGTGGATTATTACTGAAACTGGGTGATGGATACATAGAGGTTATACATCATATTATGGGACATGTAATGTTTTAAAATTTAAACAAACAAACCAGTATATTGTGGTTGGTTTTAGGAAAAAGTTTTGACTTGGCTTTTGACTTTATCATTGAGGATGGCATCCTGGTTCCACTCCAGGGTGCATCTTACCCAACACTCTGCCTCTAAAGACACTCCCAGGGACTGTTCAGAAGTGGGTATGGCTGTCTACCTTGAGAACTACCTCAGAGGCCTTAACAAGGCCTTGACCTGCCTCAGTCAGCTTCATCAAAACATCCAGAAGACTGTCCATGGGAAGCAGCCTGGATGGATCTCCTTTGCTTACTCACTATCCTTTGAAGAGCTTACTACATCTAAAAAGAAACTTTTTGTTTTCAGGATAACAGACACTGTACCTCTCCCAGAAGTATCTCTATTTCTTAGCAAAACAAGTTGCTCTTTCAATGCTATGAAGATAATGACACTTGGAGGCTCATAAAATTGACAGAAAGTCACAATAAATCCTATATACCTTATAGATAAGCATACACACATGTATGTATCATGCTGCAAAACCCACAAAATAAACTCATTCCTCAAATACACTTATCAAATACAGGTTTTCCTAGAGAAACACACAGTTAACAACTTTCAGAGCAAGCTCGGTCATTTTAGAAGTCCAATTCTGGTTCCTCCAGCAAACACTTATTGAAAATCTGCTCCCCTCACGGTGTGTTGCTAAGCAGTTGAGAGACAGAAAGATGCATGAAACATTGTTCCTGGTCTGAAGGATCTAGTGTTAAGGGATTAGGATTATAGTGGTTTGTAGTATAGGAGAGAGAGGAGAAGCCATTGCAATAGTTTCTTTTATTACATACTTAGCACACATGCCTACATGTGTTAAGCATTCTAAGAATTTTATATCTTTAATCTTTACAATAAACTATGAAGTAAGTGTTACTGTCCTCATTCTACACACTGGTACTTAGAGAGGAAATAACTTAAACCCACACTCTGTCATACTCCAAGCTGCTCTCCTAAACATCATTGGTAGTTTAAACACTGAAATGAACATTTTTATTTTGTTTGCACCATAGAGACGCATTTATAAAGAAGCTCCAACTACATGTCACTGTACTGGGTTTCCTCTCATCTCTCATGAGTTGGATCTCATCTTTGACCACCTTGAGCAGGAATGAGACATTTCTGTTTATGCCAAGTTTGAAGGACAATGTGAAAATTCTGCGAATTTTATAATCGCAGAAGAAGTTGGTATCTATCATTTTTTAAATTGTTTTGTGGTCTTTTAACAATTTTTTAAAAGCACCTCTATACCCAACATGGGGCTAACTCACCACCGCAAGATCAAGAGTCCCAAGCTCTACAGACTAAGCGAGCCAGGAGCCCTGGTATCTATCATTTTAAAGAAACACTGGGCCCTCCTCCATTCATGCTCTGTCTCTCTCTGTCTCAAAAATAAATAAACATTAAAAAATTTTTAAAAAATGGGGTGCCTGGGTGGCTCAGTCGGTTAAGCATCCGATTTCGGCTCAGGTCATGATCTCACAGTCAGTGAGTTCAAGCCCCGTGTCCGGCTCTGTGCTGACAGCTCAGAGCCTGGAGCCTGTTTCAGATTCTGTGTCTCCCTCTCTCTCTGACCCTACCCTGTTCATGCTCTGTCTCTCTCTGTCTCAAAAATAAATAAACGTTAAAAAAAAAATTAAAGAAACACTGGAACTTGGCTCTACATATAAATATAAAAGATAACAAATTAAAAAGTCTTTTTGCACTCACACACAATATTCTTTTTTGAGCACGTTGACATCAAGGCTAGCTCTGGGCAAAACTCTGAGGATTGTGAGTTATACTTCGAATGTTTAATAACAGCTTTCCCCCCAAAATGTGTGTATATGTTTATTATAAATTTTATAGTATTAAGGATATGTACCACCCAATTTACAAATAACAATAAAATAATACTCCAAACTGTAAATTCCATATAGTCCATTGATTTTCACAAAATGATTTCATTGATCTTTGTTCAATTCTACTCTCTGTAGCCAAACTTTGGTTGCAATTGACAAATAAATGTAGTTCCAACATTAATGGTGGTTGACATTTTTATTTACATTAAAGATTAGGATGAAACAAGAAAAACGTACATCAGAAGTTCACTTGTTCCTCATTACGTGAGTGCCATCTTCGCTACATTGGATAATAGTTTTTGAATAATGAAAAACTATTTCTTCAAATTTTGCAGTTCACATTGTAATGGCTATAGATACCACATACTTTTAAGTTTAATTTGCATTGTTAACATTTTCTCCATCATTTTCTCAAGTCTGGACAAACAACCAACAATAATAAATAAAGCCCTGATTTGTACCATTTGCCTATTTCCATAGTATAAACACTCTCACCATGGTCAAATTCAAGCTACAATTATGACATCATTAAACCTTTACTTGAAAAGATAAGCATAGGAGCACACGATTATACAGAATATCTACCACATATATACAATAGACATAACCTCAAGTGCATTAATAGTAGTAATATGCTAACATGTCTAGGGAATGATGAGTTTGTTTTATAATTTATTTAATTGTAAGTTTGTATTGAATTGAACTGTATAAAATTACTGATATGCAACCATATATATATTTTTGATCTACACAAGTTGTAAGTTCAAATGATTCAACCTAAAATGTACTCAGGTAGTTTGGGGATGGTGGAATTATTGGGGGGAGGGTTGGATAATGATGATGGTGATAAAAAGAACCTCTATTTACTAAATACTGTGCTAACTCAAGTTTGGCTCTCTGATTTTCAATAACTAAAGCCGAATTTCTTGTGATTCAATCTTATCTAGCTTCTCCCAGTTTGAACATACTGAGACAGAGATCAGGAAATTTCTGGCACTTTAAATTCAATTAAGAATTTGACACAATATATATATATGAAAGTGAAATACTATCTATGTAAAATAGTGTTCAGGATATTTGACACAATTTTTGAGCTAAGTATAGGAGAGAACAAGCACTCTTTTTTGGAGCATGAAACTCAATAATTAAGTCCTAGCTTAATTAACTACTTACTGTATTAGGAACTGTACATTTTGAACTGCCTCATGGATTCTGAGATCTGGTTTCTTATCTGTGATTTGGGTAATAATACTATCTGCCTAATTTATATGTTCTAGTAATCATGAGATTTAAATGGGAAAAAGAAAATAAAGAGCACCTTATAAACGGTCCAATTTAAAATTTTTTTTTTAACGTTTATTTATTTTTTTGGGACAGAGAGAGACAGAGCATGAACGGGGGAGGGGCAGAGAGAGAGGGAGACACAGAATCAGAAACAGGCTCCAGGCTCTGAGCCATCAGCCCAGAGCCCGACGCGGGGCTCGAACTCGCGGACCGCGAGATCGTGACCCGGCTGAAGTCAGATGCTTAACCGACTGCGCCACCCAGGCGCCCCTAAACGGTCCAATTTTATAAAGGTAGTGGCTTATTATAGAATCATAGCTCTGTGTATTTGCCTCCAGGATTGTTTTCTGGGCTCGGATCCCAGACAAGGGGCTAGGGGAAGGGGGGGAGGTGGGGTGGGGGAAAACAGCTATCAGGCTTTGCTATGCGAAGACATTACTAAACATTTGTTTTACAGTAAACAACTGCATTGCTGAATTAGCTTCTCAGGATCCTTCAGACTGCCTGCTCACACCTGATCTATTTACAAAACTTAATTTTTAAAAGAGAAAAAAAGCCCTCTCCTCTTTCTGCCCCTTACTCATGTTCTTTCTTTCTCTCTCTCTCTCTCTCAAGAAAGAAAGAAAGAAAGAAAGAAAGAAGAAAAACAAGAAAAAAAACCCTCTCTTTCTTCATATTAATAATCTTCAAGAAATTGAGGACAAATGTAATTTACAATTGAAAGCTCACAGGCTCCGAGGGAGGGAGGAATGTTTACCAAACATTCAGGTGTTTCAGGCCTTCCAGCGGCACAGCTGGGAGGGGGACCCTCCCTTTGAGAGGGATAGAGCAGAGCCCTGACCCTCCCTGTCTCCTACTCTCCATGGTTTGCTTCCAGGGTTTACTCGAGTTATCCACCTGATTCACTGTTGCTGTGAAAACAGGGCTGAGCAGGCTATTGAAAGCCACAGAAACCAGAAGAAACTAGTCATGAAAACCCTGACTATCAGCTGACAGATTTCTTCCTGAGAACTCATAATTGAGCATTTTTTTCCAGACTAGAGCAAATCTTCAGGAGCTGACCAGGATCCGGAGCTGTTTCAGCCCAACTTGGCTCTGATCTCTTTGGTCATGCTGGAGGGTGCCGAGTTCTACTTTAACGTGGACCATGGCTACCTGGAAGGCCTGGTGCGAGGGTGCAAGGCCAGCCTGTTGACCCAGCAGGACTACATCAACCTGGTCCAGTGCGAGACCCTGGAAGGTAAGAGCTGCTCTTCTCACCATGTAAAAAGGGGAAAAGGGAATGACACCTCCCATTGGGAGTTTAAAGACCCGACTGTGTTCCCATGGCCTGAGAGTCCAGAATAGGTTTTTATTCCCAGGGTCCAGACTTCAGGGGTCCATGAACTTGGAGGAGGAAAAAAAAAAAACTCCATCTTTATTTCCAATTTTCTGTAAGTGAAATTTAGCATTTCCTTTCATTATGAATGTAGGCAACAATCAGTGGTTAGTGCTTTGTCACCAATAGAAAGTCAATATTTTCATATCCCTATACAATTCTTGCAGATACTTTGAAATATTTATATTTTCACAATTTTGCACTTATACTAGGTATTACACTTACTCTTTAATCTTGATATTTAATGTCTTAGTAAGTATGTTTTACACATTTTAAAACATCTTGATAACTGTATTTTAACATCTTTTGTTCACTCGTAATCTTATGTATTTTCATCCTACATATTTATCAATAATATTTAGAGAAGGACTCAGCAAACTGCCCAGGGACAAATGCCCTCCCCACCCCCCAACAAAATGCTAAGAAACTTGGTTTAGAGAATTTTATTCTATACCTAGTTTATTAGTATAAATTGGTATGAGAGTTTATTTCAGGTTTTTACCTTTAACTGAAGCTTAAGAAAAAAGTCAAGAGATGAGCAAGTGGTGAGGCTAACCCTGGATTCAAAAGTACTGACTTTGACCCCTCCCGGGGCTAGGTAGGTGGCCTAAGGCTCAAAACCTGAGCCTCAGTGTCCTCATTTGTAAAATATGATGGTAAAGCCTGCTTTGCCTGCTTTGTTTGGAGAAATAAATGAGATAATACATGAGAAATGTGTTAGAAACTGAAGCACTAGGTAAATGAAAATGATCTTGTTTTAAGCACTTTATTGAGGTGTGATTGACCTGCAAGAAACTGTACATATTTAATGTATACAACCTGATGAGATTAGCGGTAGGTATACATCCATGAAATCACCACAATCTATGCCATAAATCAACCATTACCTCCAAAACTTTCTTCCTGCCTGTTATTATTTGTGTGTGTGTGTGTGTGTGTGTGTACTACAAGGCTCTATGCTATACAGATTTCTAGGACTTACTTATCTTGTGTTTCTAAAACTTTGCACCCTTTGACTAATACCTCCCCATTTTCCCCTTTTCTCTGGAAATTATCTTTAAGCTACAATACTTTCAAAACTTTCCCAAAGATTTTCATCTATAAAACATTATTTTTATTATAAAAACTACACTAGTTCATTTTGAAATGTACTTATAAAATCAACACACGTCAATAATAAGGTGCTTTAAAACTTCCAGATTTTTCTAGAAAAAGCAAGAAAGCAATAAGGATCAAAACTGCTAGGAAGGGTATTGAAAGCAAAAACAAAACAAAAAACCTGAAGGTGACTTTGCTGAGTCTGAGGGTCCTGCGTCACTTGTTTGTAATTCTGACCAAAGCCAGAGTTAAGGCGGAGCTGCCCAAGTTGAGATTAACCTACTCCTTTCATTAGCAATGGAGACAGCTAGAAAAATCTTTCAGATGATAAATAATTCTGTAGGCTACGTATAATTACAATATAATCCCAAACCATAAATCACTTCAGCATATTAGGAGTTTGGTGACTGAAGAATGTTAATCATGTACAGAAACTCTGCATAAATATTGTGATAGTTTTGTGTAGTGACTGACAGTCACCATACACTTATCGCGGTGAGCATTTTGTAATGTATATCATTGGGTTGTTTTGTTTTGTTTTTTAAAGTTTATTTATTTTTGAGAGAGAAAGAGACCAGGAGCAGGGGCAGAGAGAGAGAGGGAGAGACAGAATCCCAAGCTGGCTCTACACTGTCAGTACAGAGTCCAACACGAGTCTTGAACCCACAAACTGTGAGATCATGACCTGAGCCGAAATCAAGAGTCAGATGCTTAACCAACTGAGCCACCCAGGTACCCCGATAATTGTTGAATCACTGTGTTGTACACCTGAAATTAATATAATGTATGTCAACTATACTTGAATAAAAAAAGAAAATGTGCTTAAGTTGAAGTAGAAAAAGTGAATGAACACAAGGCAGAATGAGTGTTTCTAACAGAAGCCACTTCAATGAATTCTTTTTAGTTTTCAGTCAAGCTTTTACTTTTTTAAGATTATTTATTTACCTATTTTAAGTAATCTCTACACCCAAAGTGGGGCCCAAACTCATGACCCCAAGATCAAGAGTCACACGCTCCTCTGACTGAGCCAGCCAAATGCCCCAGTCCAACTTTTAAATAAGCTAAAAAATGCAAATTTTAACACAAACAATACAAAAAATACCTAAAATATGATACAAAACCAGATTTAGCCAGTTCACTAAAGAATTCAGAAAGAAATCACCATCAGCTTCAATTTGGGAGGAAAAAATGGGTTTCGGACCCTTTCGAAGATCTAGAGAATGACTCTTCTTAGAAAAACACACCCAGATAAATGCACACAGAATTTTCCATGTAATATCAGGGGTCCTGGGCCACCCAAAGCCATCCTTGCACCCTGGTTAAGAGATCCTGTCACATTTGGGGCGCCTGGGTGGCGCAGTCGGTTAAGCGTCCGATTTCAGCCGGGTCACGATCTCGCGGCCCGTGAGTTCGAGCCCCGCGTCAGGCTCTGGGCTGATGGCTCAGAGCCTGGAGCCTGTTTCCGATTCTGTGTCTCCCTCTCTCTCTGCCCCTCCCCCGTTCATGCTCTGTCTCTCTCTGTCCCAAAAATAAAAAAAAAAATTAAAAAAAAAAAAAAAGAGATCCTGTCACATCCATCAACACTTTGTTGTTCTTTTACCTCAGGTTTCTATCTTTCTTTCCTCCTAATATATTTTTTTCAACCACTCATTTCATAACTATGTTTGAATCTGTGTGCCAATCTGTTTGGAGACCCCCAGGAGTGTCAAGTGTGGGTCATTAAACTACGGGTTATACTGGCTGCTGAGAAAATAAATCTAAATAAGGATTTCATGTCTGCAGTTAACAGTTGAGGATGCTGAGGCTTAGAATGGCTCTGTCTAATCTGACACTCTTGTCAGGGATGGAGTATAGACATATCTACAACTCTTTTTCCACTAAAATGTCTGTGCCTCCTGAGCACGAATTAAAGATAAATGATTATGCCTATGTTGATGTCAGCTCCTTTTTGATATGGATAATAATAAGGTCTGCCCTACCTGATTATTTCATAGAATGTTGGGAAATAAATAACTTGGGGAAAGCAATGCAGCTGTCGTATCTGCAAATACACTGAGAGAAACGGAGCCATCTTCTGAGTTGATGAAGAGTTGAAGAGAAGGGTGCCTGGTGGGCTCAGTCAGTAGAGCACGTAACTCTTGATCTTGGAGTTGTAAGTTCGAGCCCTGCAATGGATGTAGAGATCACTTAAAAATAAAATCTTAAAAAAAAAAAAGAGCTGAAGAAAAAAAAAATCAAGGGCATTTATCAGGATCAATGTTAAGGACTTAAGGATTTCTGTTTACATTTGCACAAAATCTGCACTGTACCAATACAGGGGAAGAAGAGTGGATAAAACTGTCATTGTGGTACTATGTGCTGACACAGACACTTTCTGTAAAAGAAGAGCTAATTTGGCAGAGATTAAGTTTGCCTTTAGTGTTATCAAGTCCTCTAGACGTCAAGAGTGTTCTGACATCAACAAATTGTTTTACACTTACTTAGAAAGAATATAAGGTTTCAGGTAAATTTAGAAGAGAAAATGAACATTGTCTAGAAAAACTTTAAAAAGTCCTAGAATTCATAATTGTGCTTAACTGCATATATAATTGTGCTAGTGTGACCAGAAATACTCATCTGTTCCAAGGTTTGCCCCTGACTAACAGTGACCTGAATCAGTTGCTAGGACACTCTGTGACTCTGCCGTTCCCAGAGATAGAAGGGGGAAGCTAGTTCACATGGCCTATCCCACTGGTAGTGCTGGAAGGCTGTACTACGTGGAAACTTTAAAGTCTTTAAAAGTGACTTTGCAGCAAAATAATAAAGTCAAAGTGGCATAAAATGTTCTTTTAAAGAATTAACATTTGGGGGGGGGGGCGGCATCTGGGTGGCTCAGTCAGTTAAGCTTCTGACTTCGGCTCAGGTCATGATCTCCTGGTCTGTGAGTTCAAGCCCCATGTCAGTCTCTGTGCTGACAGCTCAGGGACTAGAGCCTGCTTCAGATTCAGTGTCTCCTTCTCTCTCTGCCCCTCCCTGTCTCACACTCTGTCTCTCTTTCAAAAATAAATAAACACTTTAGGGGCGCCTGGGTGGCGCAGTCGGTTGGGCGTCCGACTTCAGCCAGGTCACGATCTTGCGGTCCGTGAGTTCGAGCCCCGCGTCGGGCTCTGGGCTGATGGCCCAGAGCCTGGAGCCTGTTTCCGATTCTGTGTCTCCCTCTCTCTCTGCCCCTCCCCCGTTCATGCTCTGTCTCTCTCTGTCCCAAAAATAAATAAACGTTGAAAAAAAAAATTTAAAAATAAATAAATAAATAAACACTTTAAAAAATTTAAAGAATTAACACTTTTTAAAAAATTAAGACTTTTTTTAGAGCAGCTTTTAAGTTAATAGCAAAATTGAGAGGAAATTTTAAAGATTTCCCATATGCCTCCTGCCCGCATCCACTCACAGCTTCATCCGTTGTCCACATTCCCTACCGTAGCCTGTTAATAATTGATGTTATAATTGATGAACCTACAACGACACATCATAATCACGGAGAGTCCATAGTTTGCATCAGGGTTCACTCTTGTTGTTATACATTCTATGGGTTTGGACAAATATATTGACATGTATCCATCATTATAGTATACAAAGTATTTTCATTGCCCTAAGAATCCTCTGCTCCACCTGTTCATTCCTCTCCCCCATCCCACTTCTGGCAACTGCGAATCTTTTTTGCTCTCTTGTAGTTTTCCCTTTTCCAGAATGTGATATAGTTAGAATTATACAGTAAGTAGCCTTTTCAGATTGGCTTCTTTCACTTAGTAACATGAATTTAAGTTTTCTCCATGTCTTATCATGGCAACACTGCTATTTTCGTCAGAATTTTTTATTTTATTTTATTTTATTTTATTTTATTTTATTTTATTTTATTTTATTTT